>NC_140912.1:26208846-26457688 GCF_045865225.1 Trachurus japonicus
TGGTGCACATGTTCAACCCCTTTTCTATTCCAGATCAAACATGTCCCAAATCTGTACAGGAGGCAAATTAGTAAAATATACATAACTTGAACCAATCAAGACAAGATGCAGTAAACCTCAGAGATAAAGTATAAACGATGATACAAGAAGAAATTCAAAGCTATTAGATTAAAGATGCGAAGGCCTGATGATGTCAAACTCAGATATTAGTGGAAGTGCTGCGGTCTTTTCTCTTTGGACTTTATCTGAAAGGTGACAGAGAGTTGTCTGACTTACAACTGAACTTTGGTTTTGGTGAGATTGTTGTCACCATTTCTCCTTTTTCATATCAGGCATTAATACGGCCCTTCTCTATTTCAGTGTCAAATAAAAGGGACAGGATGCAACGAACAGTCCTGAAGCTTATACAGTACAAGTCTTCAACTGTTGATTCGTCCTACTCACATTTTGTCCTCTGTCACTGATATAAAGAGTCCTCTAGGAAAGGGATCTCTTGATGAATGATTTCTGTTTCATATCTAATGTAGGTACCTGACTTGAAAACCTGCCGTATCCTTTAAAGGACAATTCCGGTCATTTTTGACCCCTAAATCGTTGTCCTGATGGGCGCCCAGTGTTGGGGGGAGCAAAAACGTGACTAAAATTGATGCAGGCAAACCGGAGTTACACCATGGCTAGACGGTGCTAGGGATAGCGACAACGCTAACCTATGGGGGCAGTTCTTTCAACCACAACAAACAAAAATGACCGGAATTCTCCTTTAACACTTTAAGATCTTTCTGGAGCTGGCTCACCATCCATCAATTGCAATTTATCTAAACAGCGTTTGGGCGTTTAAGTTTAGGTGAAACCATCAATCCAGAAACCAGCAATTGTTGATATATTTGTGGACAGTCTCCAAACAAGTGAGGCTAACATGCTAATAGACCATTAGGATGCACAACTGCACACGTATTGTAAAGTTCTCACATGTGATTTATGTATTGATGTTGCTTTTTTCCCCAAAAAATCAATCAGACAGCGACATATAGACGGTTTAATGGCACCACTCAGACTCACGGTTGCTATTAGCACACGATTTACAGGTGTTAAAGTAAACGGACCATTCAATTAGCAAATGGACCCAGTCAATGACAGATGATTTATCCGTCCTTGGTCCTTAGTTTGTTACATTTTACTTTGGGCTTTGTTGGTTATATTAGTAAAAAAAAAAAAGAAAAAAGATGATGATGATTACTCATCAATTTATCGTGTTGTGATAATGTTTCATTCTTTAAAACATCAGTCTGATTTCCATTGTGTCTGTCTGTTGCCGTTAGCGCTGCGCTGCTGGGAGGAAAACGACGTCCATCTCAGCAGATATTAGCATTAGCCTGCGAGCTAAAACAGCCAGGCCAATTGGCCGGCTTATAGGCAATTAAATAATGACAGCCACTCTTCCTCCTCCTCCTCCTCCTCAGTACCAGTCTGCGTCTCTGTGGGTCCTGGTGCGACCTTCAAAACCCTCCCCTCAGGAACATGTGTGTGATGTCCCAGAGTCTGGAGTCCATATTTTATTTCTCTCTCTCTCTGTGACAAAGGCAGGTCAGACTCAGCACAGCGCTCTCAGTCATATTTCACATGGGTTCCCATCACAAAGCGGCTTTTATGATAAAGATTTATCGACAAAAACTCACCGAAAGTCAAGTTCCTGTACGATGTAAAAGGAAAGAAGCGTCTGTACTCTGAAGGTGACTTTGCGGCACCCGTCAACTGACTGACTGACTGACGGACTCGAGCTTAAAGCTGTGGCATTTACATTTTATCTAATCTAAAGCTAAAGGATATTCCTACTAAGTGAATTACAATACACAGCAGTACAGAAGGTCAGTATCTCCATAAAAACAAACTGCAGATAACACAACAACACACACACACACACACACACACACACACACACACACACAGTATCAAACACAACATGCTGGTCCCGCTCCTCTCTGTCTCCCATTATCCCCCACACTCGTATTTTTATCCTCACACCTACTCATGTTGGACGCACACAAACACAAAGCCTACACGCTCACACTGCGCTGTGCAATTAGGTCTTTATCTCTGTTGTGCATTGTTGCTAGCTAACACTGTTTGTCCTCCTGACACAGCCACACACACTCTCACACACACACACACACACACACACTAACAGACACACACACAGCCTGGGATGAGTTCTTTATCACTATGCTGTGCATCCACTTACTTCATGGTCTTTGTCGACAGAGCTCTTAGTCATGATAAAGTGCACGCTGACCAACTCCTGTCGACACTGCTGCACAGAGTTACTAACAGTGTGTGTGTGTGTGTGTGTGTGTGTGTGTGTATGTATATGCCTGGGAGAGTGTTGGAGCAAGTGCAAAGAGGAGAAAAGGGGGGATAACAGCGTGATGGGTGATAATGGGTATGAAAGAGAGCATGAAAGAAGAGGGAGATAATCAACAAAAAGAAACTATAAATAACTGAAGGTGTCAGTTAAACACCCCCCCCCCCCCCCCCACACACACACACACACACACACACACACACACCCCGACTGACTGACACACACACACACACACACACACACAACCACATACACACAAACACGTACACAGTGAAACGGAGGCATCAGCTGCTCCGTCATCTGGCTCCACTCACTTGCCATCACACCTTGAGGTCAAGCAGCAGCATCCTGAGTACACACACACACACATATACACACATACAAACACACACACCTCCATGCCCTCAGCCTTCGTCAAATCAAAAATAACCTATTTTTTAAGCCTTGACAGCGAAGTGGCTCTAAGCGACGGTCAGTCAGTCTCACAGTCCGTCAGTTTAGTCAAAACTGAAACATCCTGACGACTGAATCGATCACCAATAAATGTATTCTGACGATGTACTGACTATTAATCCGGTGCCAGCACTGTGTAGTAGTAGTAATATCTCTGTCGCTGTCTGTAAAAAGTACATTTCCATCCAAATGTCTCTGCTTTTTCTCTATTGGTGCATTAAAACGAAACAAATTCAACAACAAAAACAATTCAAACTGGGTCGGTCGATAAAAGCTACAATAAAAAAGATAAATAAATTAAAAAAACGGGCTTGGCAACAAACTAATAGATAAGCACCATGAACCCTTTTGCTCCAGTGAAAACAGATGAATGATGAGTAATATGTACAGTAATATCACTAAAATCAATAGGTGAAAACAAATACATGCTGATAAAACCCTGCTGGTTGTATTGTATAACACTGGATCAATGGTCACATCCTCCTCATCACTTAAATGTTTAATATCTGTCTATCTATTATTATAAAAACAATAAAATAGTAGTATAGGAAGTATTTGCACATAGTAAAGAAACTAAATCCTGTTCTTTTTAAATCATGCAGCGGCTCTGATGTTGCCTCGGTGACGGGCAGATGAGGAGTTTCCCTCTGTGTGTTTTCATGCTAACGAGGGAGAGGAGCAGTCGTCCTGGCTGCAGGTTTGTGGTCATGTGCTGCCGGACTGTTCTCGTGCCAAGGGAGTCGGGACGGACACGACGACGGTGTTCGTAGCCGTGCACAGGGCACGCACACACACACACGCACACACACACACACACACACACACACACACACACACACATAATACACGTACACATGCATGTGTGTTATTAACCCAGGCAGACAGGAGAGCAGAATAATTACAGTTCAGTATCACATCTAGGAAGACCTCATTAAATCTGTCTGCCATTATCTCTCTGTTTCACTGTCACATGTTATCTCTATCTGCCTTCTCTCTTCTGCCAGGTCCTCTTTCATCCCTTATTACTCCCCTGTCCTCCCCCTCTCTCCCTCTGTAAAACTTTTACCTGACATCACACTCACACATTCCCTTTCACTCCTCCTCACCCCTAATTATAAACCTTCTTCCTCTTTTTTTAACCCCTCTCTCTCTCCTCCTTAACTTCCTTTCACTTTTCCCATTCGCAATTTTAAAAAAAGAAACCCTCTTCCCTTTTCCCCTCCCCAGTCACAGATTGCACAAATAAACACACACACAGACACCTGGCGGAGCCGAGTGTGACAGTAGCAGAGAGAGAGTGCAGTGTCATAACCAGTGGCTAATTAACAGTTGGGTAACAACAGCTGCACAAAGAGTCACACCCTGAACTTCACACTGAAGACTTGAATTTCAGTTTCAGAGTGTGAAATCACTCCTTGTGCTTTTATCTGTTTTTATTTTTTCATCTCATTCTGTGGTTTAAGTTGTTTTTGTTATCATACCTCTCTTTTTATTATTTCTATCCCCTTTAATTGTTTACGTCATCTCACATCTTACTGTGGTTCCTGTGGTTGTGGTTGTTTAGGTTTGTTCTCATGTTTTTGCTTTTATGACGAAGCACTTACAGTAGTAAACTCTTGTTTAAAAAGGCGCTAGATAAATGAAGGAAATATTATAATTTCCACTATCATTATTATTATTAATATTATCATCAAATATAGTCAAAATCTGCATTCATCTGCACACTGCATCTCTGAATTCACAGGACTAAGCTGATCAAATCAAATACTCAGCCTCCTGTGATGTTGATCTCTGTCCAGTGTTTTGGTTGGTCGTACACGATGACTCAGCTGTTGACTTTGTGTATTAAATGTGTTGTTTGCATTGCATTTCAAGTTGAATCTTGGTCTCTTTAACTTCTACTCACCAAACAATCCCAGTTATATGTCAACATCAGGGTTAGTTCGGTAGAAACCACTTAGATTCCAGCACTGTGTTTTTGTTTTTTTCCCTCTTTACTAAATTGTTTACTAAATTACTTTAATTTAGTCCATTTATTTATCGAAAAGATATTTATATTTTATATTCATCACATCACGTACAGATGTTATTTCAAAATCTGGGCAGAAGACTCAAAGCCAAAGGACTTGAAGGAGAATGCATAAAACTCATAAAAAAAACCATAAACAAGTATTAATATGGATGAATCTGAAATCTCTTGTTATCCATCTTTAGATAATTAAACCAGCCTAAAATTCACCACGGGCGTCATCACTTGACCATGATTGGATCAATAATAGTCACATGTGATGTAGGAAAACAGTGGATGTTCAGTAATGTTCACAAAAAATCTACAGCTCTTCAGTCCTGAATTTAAATTGTAATTGCGATATGATAATACGTTTTGATACATGGATGGAAATGATGGGAAAGACCCTGGAGGAGGGGGAGTGGGTTGGTTATTTCCAGAAGCAGCTGATAACATCAACATTAGCCTGGACGGGGCAACATCTGCTGCGTTACAGACAGCGGTAGATTGATGGACGCTGCGCTGTGTGATGGAGTGAAGGAGTAAAAGACAGACAGGAGAGAAGTAAGGCCGTAGGTTTAATCAGGTCATCCCATACCAAGGTCGAAATGTAATTATTCAGCTCTTCTGTCTTCAGTTCCCCCCTTGCGTCAATATAAGTTACTTACTTCAATGGCCTCAAATAGCAACCGAGGAAAGCCCGGTCGTCTCGCAGAAACAAAAGGCAGAGAACAGGGGGGCTTCCTGAGAGAGAGAGATACTAGATAGATGGTTCTGGTCTGGCTGAGGCCCAGCAAAGCACTTAGACAGGGAGACCACGGAGCTCGACCCGAAATCTGAACATTCACATGAACCTCAGGAAAAAAAAAAACACATCTGTAATTGTGTGTTCAAATTGAATTTATAAGACCAGGTTTCATGTTTGCTCTAACTTGCTCCTTTTCTTTTTCTTTATTAGTCGTGAAGGTTATGTTGATAAATTTCCATGTAACATCTACCAAAGAGTGTTTTTTTCTATAAAATTACAGTCAGCTGACGTTCATCTAGTGTCACTGTGAAGTTGACATTTGCCATTTAACTATCCAGAGTCATTTTTCATTAGTCAATACATGAACTGTAAATTGCTTGCATTATGTAATTTCTAATCTACTGTTTGCTTTTATCTTGTCTCTATTGCCTTTTACTGTTCTATTATTGCATTGTCATACTTTTTTTTCTGTTACCCTATAAAGCACCTTGAGTTGCACTTTGTGCATTAAAGGTGCTATACACTATTGTTATTATTATTAACAGTCATCCCTTTGATGATTCCTCAACTTCAGCTGTGCTTAGTCGTAATTAGCAAAGTTAGCATCCTGTATTTCATCATTTATGATGAACTCTAATGTTAGTTTTACCTATCCTATTGTTCTAGACTTTTTGTTAATGTATTCTTATTTGTTTTCTTGTTCCTTATTTACTTATTCATTCATTTTTCCAATTGAGGTATAAATAAATGTATAATCTCTTCTCATCTCATCTTAATTTAGCTTATCTTAACTAAATTAAGTATCACCTGCTAAATATCAGCCTGTTATTGTAAAAATGTTTGCATGTTAGCATTAGCACTGTGCTAAAAGTGCATCTCTGCAAACTCCCTGAACCCAAAGAGCTGCTGTGGACAAACCAGTAGGGACCAGCTGATGGTTTAGTCCAAACCAGTGTACCAGTCTGTTTATCAATGGACACATTATAACGGCACTAATCTGTCCATCTACTTATTCCCTGAATTACATTTAAGAATCGAATCACTGCCAAAAATGGGCTTTTCTATATTTACACAGAAGAATATAAACCTGTGTGTGTGTGTGTGTGTGTGTGTGTGTGTGTGTGTGTGTGTGTGTGTGTGTGT
Source organism: Trachurus japonicus (assembly GCF_045865225.1). Lineage (NCBI taxonomy): Eukaryota > Metazoa > Chordata > Actinopteri > Carangiformes > Carangidae > Trachurus > Trachurus japonicus. The sequence continues at coordinate 26,215,558 of NC_140912.1, forward strand.
GTGTGTGTGTGTGTGTGTGTGTGTGTGTGTGTTGAAATGTAGGGCACATTATTTAGATGCTATAAAAAGGGAAAGAGGAAAAAAAAAAACTACTGCAACACCTTCCGATATAACTCAGTCCAATACAGCAGCACAAAAAATGCTGCTGGGAGAATTCCTGTCATATGATTAAAACCAACCCCTCTGAGACAAAGTCCAAAAAAAAGTGTCAAAAAAAACAAAACGACAACAGTATTTTTTATGATAAAACAGCTGGATTGATTCTATAGCGCCTCAGTCCAAAGTGTTCGGGTGTGATACAGAAATAGAGACATGCATTCAATATACACTCTTCCTCTTCCAGCTACGAGGCCTGCATGCAGCCACAGTCCCCCATCAGCTGACTGTATATCAGCTGAGTGCGGTCACTGTAACAAGACTCCATTGTCTTGCAATGTGCTGAAATCTGCCAAATAGGTCTAACACAAAAAAAACACTCACTCACACAACCACATCAACATATGCACACAGACAAAAGCACAGAGAGAGAGAAAGAGAGAGGGAGAGAGGGAGAGGGAGAAAAAACACACTCTGGGTTGCGTATAAGTGTAGCTACACACGCACACACTCATACACACACACACAGTTTTCTCCCACAAAAGACCTTTGTTTTTTCTAAGAAGCCCCGATTAGCATGCGGACCACACACACAGTCATATTGACCTGGTCTCATAGAACGGTGGAAAACCAAAGAGAGAGAAAAGAGAAAAGAGAGAGAGAGAGGGAGAGAGATGGCTTGGAGCAAAAACAGCCTTTAATATAATAAAGAAGTGAGTGAGGAGGAGGAGGAGGAGAAGAGGGAAGGACAGAGGGAATGTAGAGGGAGACAGAAAGAGAGTGAACGTTATTGACAGGCCTTTGATTATTGACAGGGAGTCTATCATGGCTAAAAAGAAAAAAATGAACTAGTGTAGATATTAAAAGCGTTTGTAATGTGTTTCTGTCTATTCCTCAGAGAGAGAGAGGGGAGAGGAGTTTTAACACTGATACAGATCATCAGTTTAAATGTCATGATGAGTATCAGCTGATCAGATACTGATCAACCAATGGATCCTGCACAAAACCATAGACTGTAAAAAACATGGACATAGCATCCGTGACGTCACCCATTGGTTTTGGGGAGTCGTTTTTGTGACTCAAATATGACGGCCTGAAAGCGCCATGTTGGATTTTGGTGGGCGTGTACTTTCCATATTTGGAGGAGAGGCGTTAACTCAACGGGTCAACCGGCCTCGAAGCAACCAACCGATGCTTTAGCAAAGGAGCTAACTGTCTAGCTGTCTCCGGACCTGTCACTCAACGTTTCCACGCCCTAATTTATGTGAGAATTTTAAACCTAATAATAGTAAAAAGGAAGAGTTAAAAAAGAAATCACCCCCGTCAGAGTGTGTGCGGGGGTAGAAACTATCGGTTGAGACCAAAAAACGTGATGACACCCGGCTTTGATCATGTTTATTGAGGATGTAAAATCGGCGATTTTACCATGGGGGTCTATGGAGAATGTTGCTTTCTGACACCAGCCCCCAGTGGCAGCCGAGAGGATTGCAGTTTTTTGAACGCGGAAGTGAGCTTCACTTCTCAGACCGACAACTCCCCCATTGCACAAAACACATGGACGAAGCAACAACTTCTGATTCTTTAAATTCATTTTATAAAAACGGAAAGGTGAAATCCGGCGATCTGATTGGTTGTTAACTGTGGTATAATGAGCATATACCACGGCTACTATTCTAAAGCCTTATCACATCATAGGCTATCACTCCGCGTCAATCGCTCTGACTGGTATGAATGGAAGTTTGTTGTATCCATGATAACATACTCGTTAACAAATAGACTAAAGTAGTTTAATTCACGTGTTTAAGGTTAACTTTCACCTCCGGGGAGGGTTGACAATGGTAGAGTGGATTGAGCAGTGACTGTCACCTGAAAAAAAAAAAGCCAAGGAAAAGACGACATGCAGAGCTAACGTCTGGAGAGGTGGGACTATTTTTTTCCACAGTGGGGCTATTTTATTGGATAATGTATTTCTGGTTGAATAACAATTACATGAAATTGATTGCATATTCCTCCGCTTTGCGTCGCGTCGGGCCAAAGAACGCCCCTTAGCCGTGGTATAATGAGCATATACCACGGCCTGTCGTCGTGATATATTGCTTATTAAGACGAAATCCTAAGCAACTTTGAGTCGATGAAATTAACTTCATGCAGCCTGTTACATAATTAAAACACTACTTAAGTGTTAAGGCACCAGTGTTATTAATCCAACACCATATAACAGACTTATGTGAAGCTGACAGAGGCTGTATAATGAGTATATTATTTCCAGCGCTGACTTAGATAAGATAAATGCCTTCAGTCTGGGCTTACAGAGGTTTCTTCAAAGCGGCCGGGCGGCTATCTGGTAACAATCACATGTTTCCAGAAGAGAGAGAGAAGAGAGTTTAAGAGGAGTCTGTTCACTGATTTGTGTTCCCAGTTGTGTTTGTTTGACAAGATATAATCGAACCATGGCACTAGACAGTGTACCGATTGTTCTGTGTTTGGTCCTGTCGCGACTGAGCAGACCTAGCTGGCCGGCTGTAGCTGGCCTGGCTGTGCAAGGAGGTCAGGTTAATGTCTTTTAAAATAAACAACACAAACACAGGGAGGAGAGAGACGATTCAGCTCCTCCTGCGCTCAAACTGCCTGGTCACGGATGTGGAGTCCTCGAATGACCAAGTTCAAGTTCTACGAGACCTGGGGCCTCATTTATCAAAGAGCGTGTAAAAGTCCTCTTAAATTTTCAGTACGACGGAAAGGCAAAATGTGCGTACGACCAAAAAATATACACTCTTTTCAGATCTATCAAACTCCGCGTACACACGGCTGCACGGTATTTCCCTTGATAGATCACACCGGACCTGAGAAAAGCGTGGATGAGAACACGCCTCATACCCAGCCCCCTAAATGGCCCCACACAACCATATGTGGTCAATGCAAATCAGTTACGTGCATATTAAGTAGCCATGTGCACTCTGGAAACGTGTGGAATGACGTCAGTGGAAGACGGTGAAGACAACAGACGGACGGAGAGCGGAGGAAGAAGCGGAATTTCTCTGAAAGCGAGATACACGGTAACACGGCAATATCAGTCAGAAACATCATCTTGCATTGAAAGGCTTCAATAAATACAAAAAACTCCCAAATCTAAATGAAACAGAACAGAAAGAAGAAGAATCATATTTATTCTGCCCCTTATTTTAGATTATGTCATAATAATTTAAAGCAGGGTTTCCACTGCCAGTCAGTACTTTGCACCCCTTTCCACTAACCCCCAACTTCCGTTCACTGGAAGACTTTGATTTTCATTTGTGCATAGCTATATATAAAAAAAACAAAAAAAACATTGAAGTCCACCAGTCTGTGACTTTTCCTAAAATGATGTTGGGCAGCACCCATTTTTGTTAAATACAATAAATATTATTCACACAAAAAATATCGATCATGTTTTCTCATTTGCTTTGATTTGCGCCGACATTATTGGGCTTGCTGCTTGCTTGTGTGTGTCCAGTCTGGCTACGTAACACACGCACGTCGCAGAAATTATTTTCCAGACTGGACAGACTGGTTGTGGAAGAGGTGTAGCCTACATGCAAGGGAAAAATATCAATATGATATCAAAAGAAAACGAAATTCGTTTTATAAAGCCAGTATTTAGGAGCAAACTAGTGTAAATGCACAGGGGAAAAATCTGAGTCGCTGTGCTTTTCATGTAAAGTGCCGACGTCAACACGTGTGCGGTGGTGGTGGGGGGGGGGGGGGGGGGGGGGGGGGGGGGTGTCATCATCACCACCACTTGCTACTTCAAACAGTGTCCGCGCTCCTCTCTCCCTCGCATACTGCAGTTCTCTGACTCAGCAGCGGCGTCGCCAATTCCTCTTGTTCTTCAAAAAGCGTGTAAATGCCGGTACGCCATGGTCGGACTGGTCGTAAATTTTTGCTCTTACTCCCGACAAGTTTTGGTTTGATAGATCCCAAATTAGGCGGAGAAAAGTGCGTACGCACAAAATGGGGGAAAGAGCGTGTAAAAAAGCGTGTATCCACAATGATAAATGAGGCCCCTGAATGGATCCAGTTATCGAGGATAAATTAAATTAATCCATTAATCTGCGGACAAGATGAAGCCTTTTCTCCGGGGTTACGCTGGTAGACTTCATCAATCCGAATCATGCAGCGACAAAAAACAGGTGCTATAAAGCTTCATCAGCTCATTACTGGTCATACAGACGTGGTTCTATTAATTCCTATATCGTTGTGAAGGCAACACCACTGATCCAGACTTTCCCAATAGATCTGGAGACAAAAGAAAAACCAGTCTATACTCAATGATATGTTCACTACACAGACTTCTTCCTGCGTGACGACAAAGTGTTTGTAACAGCTGTGAGAGAATGCAAAAGGGGGTGGGGCTTGACTTCTGTCATTCAAGCTGCAGTTCCACCTTCCACCACAATGTGGGCTGCAATGGCAGAGTGGCGCTGTTCCTATTTTTACTCACACAAGAAAATGTAGCTACTTCAGAAACTGCACTGAGAAATTATCTGTTTGCAGTTTTACAGTTGAACTTAATTTTTAAAAAATGCTGAAGAATAATCAGTGTCGGTAAATCATAAGTTGCAACTTCACAAGTGAATCAGATAACACATGACAATCGACTCTCGTTAGAACGAAACTCCATATTTAGTTAGAAATGAAAGTGTGGTGTGTAGTGAACTTCCTGAAAACAGGAAGCTGTGGTTTTCAAATTCTAGTTAGGGCGAATCCTTGGTTGCATTTATTTTGAAAAATGTTATTCAAATACTGTTAGTCTGAGTGAAGAGGAGTCAAGCTGGCAATACAATCTGAGTTGTTATTTTTCTCTGGAAGAGCTCAGGTTGTTGACCACTGGTCTAGATAGAGTACATCATTAAAAAAAATAAAAAATAAAAAGCTTGTTATACAAATTCTGGTGAAATGTTTACAATGCTCTAAGTGATAAGCACAAACAGGTGCCTCGCCACTCTACAAATATTTGCATAGCTTTGACATTAGCAGCAGCGTCCTTTTCTGCAGAAATGCTTTAGAGAAACTGTCTCTTAAAAAAAAAAAAAAACCCAGAGGAACCCGGGGAAAGTATTTGTTGACAGGCCGAGCGTGAAAAACGCAGTGTGGAAATTCGCATCATGTGGAAAGAAAAGACCCAAAGAAAAGAGAAGAACATGGGTAAATGAGGCAAGTTCAAGATGGAGGGGGGAGGTTGGAGGTTGACAAAACATGGTGAAGAAAAAGAAAAAAGAAAAAAAGGAAGGAAGGAACAATTGGAAGTTTCCTCATCTGAGATAACGGCTCTCTCTGTGTTTGTGTGTCGTATAAAGTTTTGTGTGCGACTGGACATCCGGCGTCCCGTGCAAATTGGGATTCAAACAGTATACGATCATGCACCACATACATACAGTAGCTGTTACAGTGTGGACGACGGACTGTGTGTGGACTGTGCTAGTAGCGGCCCCCCATCATCATCATCATCATCATCATCATCATCATCATCATCATCATCATCATCATCATCATCATCGTCACGACGCCTTCGCTGTTATTTCACAGCTCAGTGAGGCAGCCAATCAAATCATTCCAGTGATGAGCGACGCCCCGGGGCTACGTTTAACCAATGGAGGGTGACTATCTGGCTGACAGACTGTTTCAGACGACCAGTTACAGACCGTCTCTTCCTGCAAGACTTGAGTTGGTGCCAACATGACTTCAACCCCCCCTCCCCTCCCCTCTCCCTCCTCACCCAACTCTCACTCTTTTTTCTTTCTTTCTTTCCTTGTGTTCAACCACGCTGTGAAAAAAAGAGGCTAATAATTATCAACGAGAACAGAGTCCAGGAGAGAAACGACCTTTGCCCTCTGCCGCTGCCGCCGCCGCCGCCGACTCCTCATCTCTCTCTCTGTCACTTCCTCTAACTTGCTTAATAAGTGAGAACACCTTCTCCACCTCCTCTCTCCCTCTCCCTCACTCTCTCTTTCTCTCCCTCTCTCTCTCTCTCTCTCTTGCTCAAAATGGCTTCACTTCCCTCCTCTTTTTACCTCCCCAACCTCATTCACACTCAGTCCTCCTCGTACTTCGCCCTCTTCTCTTCTCTCCTCTCTCGTCTCTTTTCACACTCCTGCTTCATCACTTCGCCCTCTCCGTAGAAAAAGAAAGAAATTGAATTTTTTTTCCTCTCTCTCTCTCTCTCTCTGGTTGTTTCTGCTCAGTGTCTCTTCTGTATCACTCTCCAACTCCCCTCCCGCTCTTTTTCTTTTCTTTTTTTCTTTCTCTTCTCACTTCTCACTTCTCTCCTCATCCCTCCCTCCCTCCCCTACATCCTTCATTACTCCCCTCTGTCCATCCTCACTTCCACCACTTTATCAAACTTGCTATTTTCTCCCTTAAGCTCAGTTCTTTGTAGCTCCACTTGTGGACTGCTCCTCTTTCTCTCTTCCTTCCTTTCTTCCTTTCTTTTCTTTCTTTCTATACACTGGGCATTTGCTGTCCTTCATTAAAACCCCCTCTCTGCCTCCTTCCCCTCCCTTCCTCCCCTCTCTCTGTCTCTCTCCCTCTGCACAAAACACCACCACCTTTTTTTCCTCCATTTTTCTCCCCTTCCCCCTTTTATTCTCCTCTTCTGAGGCTTAAACCTAATTATCTCCTGTTCTAGAGAAACCACACACACACACACACACACACACACACACTGTGGGAACAGCCTGTGGGAAGCAGTGCAGCCGTGAGGGACGGACAGCGTTTGTTCTCCCTTCGGCCAGTCGCCCCTGATCATGTCAACAAGGCGCACACACATACACCCACACAGAGTTAGTGAAAGCCTGTAAAGACGTGCTGCACAGCCAGTGACTGATATTTCATTTCTCCAATGCTGGAACAACAATCCCACATGTTGCATCAGTTTTTGGTTGTGATTAATCCAGCAGCTTCTCATCTTTGATAGTAAAATGTTAAGTTGGTGACGCATTATTTAGTAAATATTCCACATGATACAAAACAATACAGATATTGTCACTACAAACCTAAAGCTCAAATCTTTTAAAGGGATAGTTCAACATTTTGGCAAATTGGCCCATTGCCATAATCCCTAAAGTCATAGCAGTAGGTTTGTTACCTTTAATTGTTGGTGCAAGCTATTTTTAGAACGGCGGAGCAGAGCCGCGAGCTGCTCAGAGCTACGCTACGGAGGCTAATGGGATTTCTTGGTTTCCCTCATCAAACTCATCAAATTCACAATCCAACAACTCCAAAACGCTCTGGTAGACAAGTTGTGACCTGCACATTCACCACACTATGAGATAATAACAGAACGTTATGAGACAGAGTTGTTTTAGAGGGAAATGCAGAGACTGCTTGATGAAAAACTGCCCCAGACGGGAACGCGCATCAGCGGTTTTGCATGAATTTACCTTGAAAACAACTCTGTCTCGTAACGTTCTGTTATTATCTCATAGCGTGGTGAATGTGCAGGTCACAACTTGTCCACCAGAGCGTTTTGGAGTTGTTGGATTGTGTATTTGATGAGTTTGATGAGGGAAACCAAGAAATCCCATGAGCCTCCGTAGCGTAACTCTGAGCAGCTCGTGGCTCTGCTCCGCCATTCTAAAAACAGCTTGCAACGACAATTAAAGGTAACAAACCTATAAGGATTATGGCAATGGGCCGATTTGCCAAAATGCACAAAACACCAACAGATGACTCATGTCAGACTGGAGCTGGATTTAAAATATCAGAAACACCAATCAAGAGCATCAATACTTTGCAGCATATGGTTAAAGAAGTAGGCAAACTGACAACCATACTGTATATCATAGAGAGAGTCTCACTTTGGCCTGTGATCTATTTCCAGATTCCTTGCACAGGTTGCATCATTATATTATAACATATTTCATTTTAAATGCTCGGTGCTCTGCAGCGTCCATTTGCAGGACAAGAGACGAGGCAAATCCGAGGTGGGATACTTAAATACAGCTCTTCATAAGACACATCAAGGCGAATGCTCCACATGGAAGCGACGCAAAATGTGTGATTGGTTGTGACACATTTACTAAACAGAAGAGAAGATTGTGGGTGAAGAATGGCAGCGAGCAGAGCAGGACCACATTATTCTCTCAGGACTTTCACAATAAAAGCACCGATACTGGATGCAGATTTAGATTCAGATCATTGATTAATTGTTTCAACCCAAAAAAAAACCTCTTATCCCATCTTTAGTGGAGGTCGTCTCAGCTGCTGCTCTCCTGCACTTGTACGCTGCGTTTATCACGTCGCATGTTCACAGTTTATGTCGTTTTATAGACTGTTAATGATTGAAGGAGAAATGACCTGGAGTTTTATCGGGGAATAAAAGATGTTATGACTCTTTTTGTGGCTCAGAGAGGTCGCAGGTTTCACTCTGGGTTCACATCAACAACTGATATCAACACGGAGAGTTTTTTTTTAAAGTAACAGTAACATGTTCCTCCATTACTGCAGTGCAAAGACTGTGTAAAAGATTTAACGACACTGAGGGGAAAATGAAGTAACATAAATACCTGATGTCAAGTATTTAGACTGGAAGCTTTTAACTCGCCTCCTTCTTTAAAAAAAAAAAAAAAAAAAAAGGGTCATGTTCAGCTGTTGTTGTTGTTCATTAACATTTTTTCCTCAGCCTGTTCCTGGAAATCCATTTTGCTCTATTTGATCTTCATTTAAAAAAAAAAAAAAAAACTAAATGGAAAAAGAAACCAGCAAACCAAATAACAAATAATTTAAACCAAAGAACTTAAAACACAGCGACTGGAAAATGTTTGAAATACCACTTTTTGTTTAGCACAACACATTATGCTAGTTATCGCAGGCTAATGAGGCAAATCTCTGAAGAGGTCCCATGACTTCTGGGCATGTTAACCAGGAATAATTAATTCCTTTCATGGTACAGTTACACCCATCTCTGGAGTTTTTGCCCTTAAAGAAGCAACTTTGAAAGCGAAAGGGAGGAGGAGGAGGAGGCTTCACTTAAAGGGATATTTCAACATTTTGCCATAAGCGTTTTAGTTTTAGGAGTTAGGTTCATTACCTTTAAGTGTTGGTGCATGCTGTTTTGAGATATTTCCACGTTTCTCTCATCAAACTCATCAAATACACAATCCAACAACTCCAAAACGCTCTGGTGGACAAGTTGGGACCTGCACATTCACTACGCTACAGTATGAGATAATAACGGAACGTTTTGAGACAGAGTTGTTTTCGATTTTCGAGGCACATGCGTAACCGAAACTACATTTCAGACAAGGCTGCTGGGCGGAGTGGTTTCAAAAGTAAGTTCTGAGTATTTGCTTCATGTGATAATTTCATAGCGTGGCGAATGTGCAGGTCACAACTTGTCCACAAGAGCATTTTGGAGTTGTTGGATTGTGTATTTAGTTTGATGAGGGAAACGTGGAAATACTGTGCACCTTGCGTCTCTTCCCCGCCGATCTCAAAACACCTTGCACCGACAATTAAAAGTAATGAACGTAACTCCTAAAACTATAGAGATTATGGCAATAGGCGAATTTGCCAAAATGTTGAAATATCCCTTTTAAAATATACAAGAAGCTCTCGTGTTTACACCTCCACTCTCTTAAGTGTCGTGACAGCAGCTTCCTCAGAGCTGCTGCTGCTGCTGCTCACTTATAGGAAAATATCACTGTGTTTAAATTGTTTTTCCTCTCTCTCTCTCTCTCTCTCTCTCACACACACACACACACACACATACACACACAGAGCACTGCTGGAGAGGTCAGTTTGCCAGCTGGGCAGTGTAGAGAAACCTTTGCACACGTCTAAACACACACACACAGACACAGACACACACACAGGTTCCATAAACAGATGGTGTCTCCTGCACACACACACACAAGTGCACAGCCAGCTCTGTGCAAGATATGTTGTTCACACATGACCTGATCCCTTGAGCTGATGGCCCAAATATTACACTCACTGACACTGGCTCATATATATATTTCTATTTATATAATATATATCATATGCATGTATACACTTTTCTTTTAGATTCCATGTTTCTGCACGCTTCTGCATGTGTTTTTTCCTCACTCTCTCCTCTTGTTTTACACATGTAATCCAGCATTAGACCACGGCTTCACACCTTGATGATTCACTCATCCATACACAACTGTAACCCAGCCTCTCTCTTTCACACAAACACACACACACAGAGAGAGAGAAGTGCACTTGTGCTCCCAGTAGATTTGTTATCAGTGCTTTGTCATGACTTATTGCCACTCGACAGCGATTGCATCATCCAATAATATTAATTATTATCCGTGTTTCAAAGGAGAATTATAGGCATGCAGAAGTTTGTGTTTTGACACGCTGTCCTGTCTGTCTCATGGTCGATGATTTTATCCAGCGCACGTTGTAAAAACCAAAAAGTCCTCGTGGAGCCGACCCATCGCTGCAACATCTTCCCACTGTACTGTACTGTACTGTACTGTACTGTACAGGGCGGGAACAGACTCTTTACTTCCACTTACTGATATCAAACGCACAGCTGTGACACACACACATATACACAACACACCATACACACCATAAAATCTAAATCTAATCCACTCGTCTCCATCTCTTTCCCTCTCACAGTTGGTCACTTGAGCACGCCCCAGATGTTCAAAGTACTGTGAAGGAAGATGCAGCGAGGGCTTTCCACTCCTCTGATGCGGCTCCGGAAATAACCGAGCGTCTCTCTGAACACAACATAAAGGCTTCCCATGCAGGGCGCTGTCCCATGCAGGGCGCTGTCCACCACTTGAAAAGCTGCTTCCCCCCTCTATGTAACGTCAGATGCATTTATTGGTGTGTGTGGTGGGGGGGTGGGGAGGGGATTTTCTTTTCTGTTTTTAGCATCAGTCCAGAACTTATTCCAGACTTTTGTTTTTACTGTTGTGCAAACAGATGTGTGGCCTCTGCTGTCCTTCGGTATTTACTGGTTCAGAACCAGTTTCATCCTCTCAAGCATTAGCATTGGCAACAATAGGTTGTATGGGTGGTAAATGTATGGCCAGTTTTACAGTAAAGGCTACACAAATAACATCCCTGAATAACTACGATTGGTTGACACCAATTCATAGGAACATGTGCTTGCACTGTGATACTTTTTACATGCCTAAGATGTTTTAAAGGGATAGTTCAACATTTTGGCAATTGGAACGTTACGAGACAGAGTTGTTTTAGAGGTAAATGCAGAGACTGCTTGCTGGAAAAACACGCATCAGCAGTTTTGCATGAATTTACCTCTAAAACAACTCGGTCTGGTAACGTTCTGTTATTGTCATCTCATAGCGTGGTGAATGTGCAGGTCACAACTTGTCCACCAGAGCCTTTTGGAGTTGTTGGATTGTGTATTTGATGAGTTTAATGAGGGAAACCAAGAAATCCCATTAGCCTCCGTAGCGTAGCTCTGAGCAGCTCGCGGCTCTGCTCCGCCATTCTAAAAACAGCTTGTACAGACAATTAAAGGTAATGAACCTTCTGCTAACACTAGTATAGGGATTATGGCAATGGGCCAATTTGCCAAAATGTTTAACTATCCCTTTAATTAAATTGTATATTCTATATCTTGTTGTGTTTGTTTCATGTTAACTTTGTCGTAGTTTATGTATCATTTACTGTTTGTGGAGCCCAGGAAGAGTAGCTGCTGCATTACTGGCAGCTGATCTGAATGAATGAATGAATGAATGAATGAATGAATGAATGAAGTAGGGCAATTAATTGCAATGTAATCAAAACCACAATACAGTTCATACCGTAAAACAGTTCATACCGTATCTTATCTGTTGTGCACTTTGTTCATTTTTACTTTAGCGTTAGGTAATGTCCTGTCTTGTGTATTGTATTTTATTCTGTCACAGTGGGACAGTGAGAAACGGCTTTTTCGATTCATCTGCTATGTCTGGTACATGTGGTTGAATTGACAATAAAAATCTTGAATCTTGAAAAAATTCGGCCAAATGCAATATTCAAGTGTCAGAAGCTGCACTTTTTTGATAAAGGTAAAAAGTGTCACCTCTCTGTTGTGCATTTTTTTGGCATCATAAGTTGCTACAGAGGCAACCTGACCAGCCAATCATATTCTCAAGACATGTTTGTGCTATATTTTATATTTCTTTAAGTGAAAATGAACAGTAAAAAAAAAACAAAAAGACCGTTCACGCTGGACTTGCAATAGCAATATGATGTTTTTTTCCTGCATTTTGTGCAGCCCTAGAATAAAAAGGAATAAAGGTGCCTCAGCTGGAAAGCCACAAACATCTGCAGCCCTGTAATAACCACCATAATAAGCTCCTCTACTCGTATGCACCATTCCTCCATTAACATGCATTTACATCCCTCTGACTCACGTAGCTGTGTGATTTACAGCAGTCCAGTGCGATCAATACATCCTTTGCTCTATAGGTTACGGCCTTGCTCTACTCTACAACATACTCCTCAGTGGGTCGGTCGGCGTGCTCCATGTGCATGTGCCGCCGGATTGACCATTAACAGCTGAGAGAGAAAGAGAGAGAGAAAGAGAGGAAGGGAGGGAGGGTGTCTCATCTGGATCCACTGACCCATGTCGTTGTGATGTGTCACCATACACACAACCACGACCACAAAGCCTATTATCAACTAAAACTACACTCAGCTGTCGAGATAGACGAGAAAAACCATATGACATGACTGGATTACAGATAAAGTGACACATGTGGGGAGGACGGGGGGATAAGAGGAAGAGGAGAGGGCGGAGGGCGGGGGGCGGGGGGGCAAGAACTATAGTAAATCCTCTTGGTTTTATTATAGGATTATCTCAGTGATACAGTAAATACAAAAATGCTATTTAAGTATGAAAATGTTGCTGGAAGCCTTTTCACTAAGTAGCACAGATAAGTCCCTATAGGATTGTGATCATCAGACACCGTTGATTAAGTAACTAAAGTCAGTGCTAAGAACCACAGGTACGTGTTAAATCCCTACAGGGCTGAAACAGGAGTAGCCTACTGTGGTGTCGGTGTTGTACATCCAACAACCACTGACACACACAGCCAATAGGCGACACGGCCTTTTACATAAGAGGTATTACAGACTACAACAGCCACTGGTTAACCTGATGTTGCCATAACAAAAAAGGAGCAGCGCTTTCATATTTTGGGTCAAAACATAATATTCGGGTCTGTCTGCAGCTCAATTATTTCTTCTCAATTATCCCATTAAGCCCAAGGTGGTATCTTAAAATGTCTTTTTGTTTCCAGCGGACAAAGAGAAGCTTGAACCAATTAGTTTTTGGTGGTATTTTTTGTTGGAATAAAACAAATTTAAATGATAATTGGACTACAGAAATGTCGACTAATGGATAAACCCAACACAGAACCAATCACCAATGCTGCTAAGATGTAGGATGTGGTCATTTAAAACAAGGTAATAGCTAATATTACTAATATTTAAGCAATAGGCTATATCACGACAGGCCGTGGTATATACCTATAGCCTATACCACGGCTAAGGGGCGTTGCTCGGCCCGACAATGACAATATGAAATACGCAATCAATTTCATGTAGTTTTATTCAACCAGAAATAGCTATTATTATTATTATCCAATAAAATAGCCTCACTGTGAAAAAAATAGTCCCACCTCTCCAGACGTTAGCTCCAAGTAGCTCTCGTCTTTTCCTCCGCTTTTTTTCAGGTGAAAGTCACTGCTCAATCCCCTCTACCACTGTTAACCCTCTCTGGGGTGAAAGTTAACGTTAAACATGTGAATTCAACTACTTTAGTCCATTTTTTAACATCGTAAAAACATCAACTGTCTTCGGCTACCGACTGCAACAGTCCGTTGTCATGGATAAATGGCAACAACTTCCATTCATACCAGTCATACGTGCCTGATGCGGAGAGTGATAGCCGACGCTGTGATAAGGCTTTAGAATAGTAGCCGTGGTATATGCTCATTATACCACGGCTAACAACCAATCAGATCGCCGGATTTCACCTTTCCATTTTATAAATACACAATAACAGACATCAGTTACACAACCTACACACCTGAGATCACAACAACCATTGACGTTGTGGGTATAAGGACACAGGATCTGCTCCTATACCCTCATCATCACTACTACATGATATCAATTACACATCTAAATTCCCATCAGCAAGTTTTTTTTTCTTTTTTTTTGTGACACACATGGCCACACCTCCGATCTTTTAAAAACAGGAAACATCTATCGAACCTGAGCGATATTCGTCATCAACACATGAGATCAGATCAGTCTCTCCAGTTTCCATGCACACGCAGCAGCAGCAGCAGCTGCACAGCAAATCACTGCACCTGCATTATGTTTCTTGTCTTTTCTTTTTCTATCCCCACACCCAATTTGACACATCATCATCATCGTCTTCATCATCAACATCAACATCATCAACATCTTCCCACCCACACACATCAGCTGTTTAACAAGGGTTAGGGTTAGGGTTAGGGTTAGAGCGAGGGATCGGCTTGGTGAGATGTTAAGATGTTAGATGTTTGAAAGGTGGATGCAACCATGTGTGTGTGTGTGTGTGTGTGTGTGTGTGTGTTTGTGTGTGTGTGTAAGAGACATAAAGAAGAAGTGTAAGAGGGACACACACACAGATATGTACACACACTATAGGGTTATTAGACCGTGCTCATTGGAGGACTTACTTCATCTGTTTGACGATGGTGCTTTTCCCTGACTCTCCAGCCCCTGAGGGATGAGAGACAAGAAGACAATGTAAACAGGGTGTGTGCATGTGTGTGTGTGTGTGTGTGTGTATGTGTGTGTAAGACAGCAAGATGGAGACAGAGTGAGAAAGAGAGAGAGGGGAGGGGAGGGGTGGGGAAGGAAAGAGAGAAAGAGAGAGAGAAAGGGAGAATCAGCCTCTTAAAAACCTAAGTGAATAAGGACGACAGCAGCAGCAGCAGCAGCAGCAGGGTGGAGATAAGGAGATGGAGAAAGTGGCTGCACCCTTTCTTCTTCCATCCTCCATCTTTTAACTTGACCATCTTAATAGATAACCCCCCCCCCCCCCTCCCCTTTCACTTCCCCAATAAACAATCAATTAATCAATATCCCACCCCCCCTTTAAAAGAAAAACACACACATACACACACACACCGATGAACCTTCACCACTCCACACTGCCTCCATTGCTGCATACTGCCATCTTTTTCCTATAGCATCCATCTGCAGTTAAGGAAGCCTCCACCTGTCTATATATATTATTGATTACATATTGATCATTTTCACATTTTACATATACATATACATATTCACCCACCTAGTTTATGTTTTAATTGATTACATTAATTATAAGCTATATAATAGGCTACTGGTAGAGGAAGCTGGGTGTGATGTGATGTAATAGGAGGATATGAACCAGTTCCTCTTTTCTTTTCTTTTCTTTTCTTTTTTCTTCTCCTGATCATATTGTTAATTACCTGGTGTTTTAATAGATATATATATTATTGATTACCAGCAGTATATCCTCAGTGGGTCATGTCTTACCAAACGCCCACCACCACCACCACCCTTCCTCCTCCTCCTCCTCCTCCTCCTTATACACCACACCTTTCCTCACTCTCATAGCGTTTCATGGCCCTGTGTGCTGTGCATGGCAGCTACAATACAGGCCCATAGTACAATACAAGGGAGAGATTGGTGGTGGGTTTTTTGGTGGTGGTGGGTAGGGAGGGAGGGAGGGAATCGAACCGGGGGTTGTCTCTTACCGAGCAGCAGCAGTTTAACATCTTTGGCCGCGGTCATGCCGTCCTCCTTCAGGTTCCTCTCGATGGCTTTGCTCCGGTCCAGAGCCGCCCTCTCCTCTGCGCTCAGAGTACATCCCATGGTTAGAGAACACAGCTTGATAGCGTTACCGGTACCGGGATCCACGGAAGAAATAAAAGAGGGAGGAGGAGGAGGAAGGAGGAGAAGGTGGTGGAGGAAGAGGAGGTGGAATAAGAAAAAGAAATTAGAAAAAAAGGTGGATTTTTCTGTGCGTGGAGGGAGAAAAAAAACCAAAAGAGAAAAAAAAAAGCTGAGAGGAAATCCTTTTTTTTTTTTTTTTTTGGATGTTTTAAAACGTGTTGCTTAGGTAATTATTTCCTCCTTCGATCCCTCTCCCTCTCAGTCTCTTTCTGCAGCAGCTCCCTCTGTGTCGCGACGGCGCCGATAAAGCATTTAAATCAAGGATCCACTCGGTTTGATCCACAGTGGGGTGGTGGTGGTGCTGGTGGTGGTGGTGGAGGTGGAGGTGGAGGGAAATAAAATAAAAAGCACGAAGCCTCCGCAGTTGGTTTGTTGGTGTTGCTGCTGCTCCGTGCGTCCGTGTAGCGTTTTCAGCGTTTTTTCTCCTTCTGCTCTGTAGGTAAATCACGGGAACGGTTCTTCTCTTCTCTTCTCTTCTCTCCTTCTGCTTCTTCTCAGTTCTTGGTCGGCGGCGTGTGCTCACTGGGCGGCGGGCATCGTCCGGTTCTCACTGGACCTTTAGTTCCTCCGTTATGAGTTAGAGGTTTTCTGTGTTTTTCTTTATTTCCTCCGGTGCTGGCGGCGGTTCGGGACTCGCTGTGTGTCGCTACTGCCTCCCGGTAACTCCGGCAGGGGCTCGGTCGGTCCGTCGGTAGTTCATTCGTTCAATTGCTGGTTGCTGACGTCACAGCTGTGAAAAAAGTGTGGAGAGAGAGAGAGAGAGAGAGAGAGAGAGAGGTAAGAGAGAGAGAGAGAGAGAGAGAGAGAGAGAGAGAGAGAGAGAGAGAGCAGCTTCTCCCAGTGGCGCTGCCTGGTGGTGCACCGAGGAGCTGGTGGTGGTGGTGGTGGTGGTGGACACTGATGACACCGGCTGCTCCTCTTAGTTTGGACTTTATTTATAAAAAATAAAATTAAAAAAAGGGGGGGGGGTTAAGGAAACATTTGCCAGGTAGCCTAACTATTTGTGCAAAAGAAAAAACAAACTTTCTTAAAATAAAATAGCCTAATAAAAAAAAAAAATATATATATATAGGCTATATATATATATATATATATATATATATATATATATATATATATATATATATATATATATATATATATATATATATATATATATATGATATATATATAGGCTATATCAATTCCAATGCCATTAGAGATTAAAGTCAGAATTGTGAAAGGGGGGAAAAAAGTTTTAATTCAAAATGAAAATGTGATTTACAAAATATGAAGTCTGAATCCTTGAAATATCTTAAAAAGAAAAAGATAACAAACAAACAAAGAGCGAGAGAGAGAGAAAGAAAAAGGTAACGTGGCAAAGCCTAAATGTGAAACAAAAAAGTTTTAAATAACGTTAGCCTATAGGCTATTACATTGATTGTAAGAAGAGATTAATTATTTTTTTTAAATGAATAGCCTAATAATAAGTCGTGGTAAGGTTAAAATCTTTTGTAAACATCAAAAGGAAAAGGAAAGTCACATGTGGTCCTATAATGAGAAACACTCCAGTTTGGATAGTTAGACTGACAAGGAAAAGGTAATAATTCTGATTTATTTATCTATTTATTTTTAATAAATAAAGGTGAATTGTGATGAAAAAAAAATATTTTTTATGATTGTGAATCTTTGGTTTCCTTTGGTCAACACTCAAAACAAAAGTTTTCCTCACAAAAGAGGATCAGAGTCAAATGTGAAGATTTTAATCCAAAAGATCTATATCTATAAAGAGAAAAAAACACTCAAAAAGTGAATTTGTCAGCTTCAGCTAACTTTGGCTATAGTTTATACCAGGAGCAGTGGGATGCTACTGTTTCCCTGTCAGCACCTAGATAAACCCAAATTAAAGGTTATGCAGTCAATTAGAGCAATTTGAGGAATCAGAAGTGGAGAATTAATGTTTTCTCTTTTAATTTTTAACACCTCACAGCAATATTTTAATCAACAGCAAATAGAGATGCTAGCGTTGTCATATGTGACCTCAGTGTGAATAGAAGTTCACATGGTCACATGACAGTTGAGTTGACAAGTTGATCGTTCCAATAATGTTTTGGTTCCTAATTCTTTAAACCAGCCACGATGAGGCCGTCGCAGCTTTAGTGATGCTGAGGTCAGTGTGTCAGTGGGCGTGTCCTCCACATCAGTCCAGATTGAAACGTCTCAATTTGGTGCAAATATTCAAATATATCAACATGAGCTCATAGAGTTACAGATATTGGGAGGAGCAGCTGCTTCATAAGGCTACACAGAGTGACTTGTTGTACTTACACAATCTGACTCATCATCATATGGGATTTCTCTAAGTGGAAAGTGTGGTTGTCTTAGTAATAGCATCTCTCATCGTCGTCGTCTTCGTCGTCTTCGTCGTCATCATCGGGAGCAGCAGCGTCAACGAACTGACATGACATATAGTTTTCATTACATTCACGCTCCAGGTTTTATTGAATTTCTCTCATCTGTGGTGGAAAATGGTTCAACATTGCGAATATGATAATAACTCATCATCATCACAAGCAATGAAACCAAATCTCTAGACGCAAAGTTCATGGGATGATTTACTCATTGAATCCATGATGTGACAGACAGGAGCACATTATACATCGATGATACACTGATTATCTTCATATTTATATCAAAACTCCACTGAAACCTTCAATCACAAAAAAACCCCCTCTCCTCTGTCTGTGTGTGTCAACTCTCGTCTGAACCAAAAAACTCCCTTGCAGTCATTTCCATTACACAATCACTTAGATATTACTTCAAGTTTATGGTGAGCCGTGGAGTGCTTGAGTACATTTCCTTTCCCATAGCTGTTTGTTTGGTCACTGTAAATCATATTGCATATCAAATGTAATACTCCAGTCCAGACAAGAAGCTCCAACAACAACAAATCAACTGAATGTGCATTATCTTTTATCCTCACATTGAGTCTCTCACCAGTTAACACATTGATAAAGAGCTGGATCTTCTGTTGTGAAACTTGACTTTACCAGGAAGATCAATGCACTGGCTCTTTAAAATGACTCCTCCTTCTCTCTGTGGTTATAATAATGGCTGGTGGTTGATGGCGATATCTACTGTCCATCTGACTTTTTCATAGAAATTAATTTTTTATATCTGTGGCATCACCAAAGACAAAAAAAAGAAAAAGAAAAAAGAAAGTCTTTTGGCTGCGGTGAAGTGTTTTGGTGCCTCTGCCTCTGTATCCATCTGGGTCATCCATGGACTTCAGAAAACAGTGTAGCCTGTTTCTACGTGGTTAGTGTATCTTTTGTTAATAATTTAAAAACCTGAAGGGAGATGAATTAATTAATAATTAGACTCAGACTTCAGTTAGTGAGGAAGTTCATTTAACTAACATTTAAAACTAAATATTTTTTACTTTTTATCAGCAAATGTAGAGAAGTAGCTTTGTTTTAATTGGCTTTTTCAAACATGATTCAGAGTATTTTGATTAAAATGTTCCTATTTTGTCCCTGCAGAATTTCAATTATAAGATTCTGTGAAACAACAAATATTGTTTCCGTACAAATTTCGGGTCAGTTTAAGGTGAATAAAACATTCAGATTCAGGTCTCTCTTGGGCAAAGGGATGCCTGGTTGAGTCTTTACAGAAAATCCATCATAGATTTTGGACATTTAACGTTACTGAGCACATTTAGCCCATTGTGTTGTTGTCGTTGTTGTTCAAGTCTGCACACAAAGACCATAGGGTTCATCGTCTCATCTGTCCCTGTGGCACATGAAACCCTCGGCAGCTGTTTCCTGCATACGCACACACTCTGAACAATTTGACTGAACACTACCCTAACCCAGCATGAAACGGCAGAGAGCCAAAGTGGCTGGTGCAGGAAGTCAAGCATCGAGCATTTGCTAACTGGTACAGTAGCCACATCCTGGCGTGTTTTCAAAGGAAGATTATTGCACAACAAAGACAACAAGAAACAAACGCACAGTGTAGTCCCAAATATTATGCTTTAACATTGTTATAATTCCCTCGAGGCATGAACAACACAAGTGGCTACTGTAACGTCTCCTATCTAACCCTCTTAAGCAGCAAACAGACATTAATTTTTCTTGTCTGTCAGTCAAACCATTGTTCATGCCATAAACTAGCATTGTACTAATATAGCAGTCTGCAAATCTTATCTTTACTGCATCAGAAAATAAGAAAATGAATCAAAGTTGTCAATTTGTTTTGTTTTTTGTTTTTTTTTAAACATTTGCTGTAGTGTTGCTAATGCTATTTTAGGGACATTACCATGGAAAAGCATGGGAATCCACTGGTTTATATAATACATTATGATATTGTTGTGTACAGTTGTATGAAAACATTTCATATCTTCATTATTATTTTATATTATGACAACTGTGTTTTGCTGTTTTGTTTATATTGTTCTGGGCGCCTATATGCAGGATGGGTTATAGTTGTGAACAAGTACATTAAATATAGAAACCACAGTATTATAAACTATTTACCACTGTAGATGTTTACATACTGCTTAGAAATGCTAAATAGTGGGACATTAAGTAAAGTGATGACAGTAGGTTTCTTCAGCTACATCTTACAATACACACAAGTGTTTTCTGTTGGAGATGCCAAAATGCCTTCACTTTCCCAAGCACCATATTAAAGTAAAAGCATTTCATACCACAGACAGATTGGAGATTGGAGATATCATATTAAGATCCACACAGAAACACGTGTGTCTCAGCTGCCTATTCAGAGTCGGCCGTCTAAACATAACCAGTGGAATCTGTATCAGCTGATACAAGCAGACGACCCATTTTATCTTTCTCTCAAGGAACATAAGCCGAAAGAAACATTTTACTCACTGGTCTCGTCAGACAGAGACTTTAAGAGAGTGTCAACTTCAGAAAGGAAAAAAAAAACTGTCTCATGATTGTTTGAAGCCGACTGAAAACAGGCAGAAATACCTACGGCCTGGTTCTGTCCAAAGGTTAAAAAAAGAAGATGATGTACCAGCGCAAAACTCACTGATAACATATAATATCTCACCTCTTGTCTGGGTGGGATTAGTGGGACAAGTAGTGATCTTGGTATTACCATATGGTTGCCATGGTGTCATTTTTACATTTAGGCTATGTAAATAGATTATGCAAATAAGATAAAATGCACTTATTAGTGAGTTTTATAGGTGGTGGTAAATGGACCAGTCTTGATGATCTTTGTTGTCGTGGTTATTATAATAATGATGTGGTTAACTTTGTTTAATGCTGTGTTCAAGACAACTCAGAAGTAGCCGAGAAGTCGTGACTCGGAAATTTCTTACTTTGGAAGCAGATAAAGATGCGTGAAAACATTAAAAAATAACTTTTTACTGATGTCATGTCGGAAAATCTTAGATGATCCCCGAATTTCCCAATCTTAACTGCTTATTTTTATCTATAACAGTAACCACAGTACTGCCTCTTCTGTGTTTTATTGATTGATCCATCCAATCAAATCTGGTCCTCATGTGTAATTCTGCTGTTGTCATTATAACTACGGCCACTAGGTGTCGCCTAGTAACAAAAACGTAACGATGGGTCATAGTAACCTGCTGTACGAACAACCTATAGGCTCTTTTGGCACTAGCAAACAGACAAAAGCAAGACTGTGTAAAAGTAATGGTAGCTTTAAAGACAGAACAGACCGACAATTTAGTTTAGTGACCTGATCACAACGTATTGTGTTTTGTTTCAGGATAAGTAGCCTAAGTAGCCTATTACCAAGATGTAAGCTAATGGTGGACCTGTGCGTTCAGCTGGATAGGTTGGTGAGTTGGGCAATGGCACTGACATGGGAGTGGGAGGTTCAAATCCCTCCCAGGGCTAGTATGTTGCAAGAAGAAGAAGAAGGTTTTTATTGTTGCAGCCACCAAATCCCCCTTAGAGAGCTGGAGACAGTGTGGCAGTAAGTTGGACTAGAGTAAGATTTTATAATAAACATCAGTCTTACAGTCTTTTGTCTTTAAAAAAAAAAAGAGCTTATGCCATGGGACAAGGGATGAAATCCTTGTTAGCTCATACTGCTATTAGCAGTAAAAAAAATTCTTTCTTTTGAACTGTCATGCGAGTCCAGCGATATTATGGAAGCAACTGCCTTTTCTGCATCTGGATTTCTATAGGCTACCACATGTTATATTGTCACTGATAGAAGCACAGTGCACCTTCCTTCTCCTTTTTCTTCCTTTATCACATCTGGTCAGTCTGTTAACCAACACATGCTGTGGTTTCACAAGCAGCACACACACACACACACACACACACACACACACACACACACACACACACACACACACTATCAACAGTGATATGATGCAAGTCTTCCGAGCAGAATGCAAGAACAGAGCTGTTGCCTCACACTCGGGGTGGGATCCACTGATTGAGGACAGAAAAACAGAAACAGACTTAAAGTATTTTGCAACATATTAGTCTAAATAGGAAATCTGTGCTGACAACAGTACATTAAAAAAATAAAAAAAATAAATAAAGATTATATTTTCCCCAGTTTAACGTTTTACATCAGGGAAAACTAAAGATATCCATTAAATTCACCTTGATAGTTAGAGAGCATCACTGATGATTATAGCAACATGAACAGTTTTAATTGGATGCAGTAGGCTAGTAAACACCCTTGAGTAAAGAAGTCATCAAACCTGTGAAATTGTTTCACAGGAGGAAAAATACATTATAAAAAATACTCAAATGTTTCTTTTTTCACATGAATTAGCTGACAAATAAACAATGCTGACGGAAAATAGGACTATTTAGACTGATATCTGCTTTAAGTTTTGGCTAAAGCATAGCCTACCCAGTTACTGTAACACTAGGCTACTCAAGATATACCGTGTCAGATGACCTGCAACACATTTAGCAAATAAAAAAAAGAAATTATTTATATAGTTGAACAGAGGCTATAAATTATAATTTACAACATTTTTTTACCCATCATATGAAGCTATGCAAGCTAGTTTTACTCTGGGACATAAGAACAAGTTCTATTTCCATATTTTTCCCTTCTTATTTCTTCAAAAACATTAGTTTTCACAGTAATGCGCAAAAGCATTTGGGTTGGGTTTTCCGCTCCAGCAAACCCAGCTATGGTGCTACCCAAGATGTAGTTATTTCTGTTAAAACACATAGGTTAGCTAATGAAATAAAGAGACACTGCAGCTAGAGATGCTGTAGAGGGGAACTACGCAAGTCCTGTCGCTTTTCCACTGTTTTGCAAACCCTCCTCCTGGCCATGTGCATTTGTTTACAACAAAGCCGAAGAGAAAGGAATTATATCATATACAATGTTACGATGTTCATCTTTTGTGTAGCTAGTCTTATCTGTCATAAACATGAGATTACGGGTTACGTGGAGCGTTTGTATGGTGGCGGCTCTGATCCTGCAAGTTTGGTTGTCGGCGAAGAGACGCTACGGTGCCATTCTCCCTTGTAATAAGTTACAAGTAATTTATTAAACCATCACAATTACTCTAAAGCTGTTTAAAGCAGAAGTAAGTGGTCCGGTCGTTTTCGCTAATGCTGCGTTCCAGGCAGGCTTTTGAAATCGTAAATTACAGCTTCAAGTCACAATTTACGACTTTGTAGCGTTTCAGGCAACCCACTCGTGTTTTTCCGACCTGTTTTACCGGTGAAAGTCACTATAACGGCCACTCGTAACTTCCGACCGGTGAACTCGTACCAGATCGAACTGGTACAACTTCACGGTCGGAAAAATACGAGTTTCCTTGAACGCACCATAACAGTCCTCGTCCCTACGTCGCCACATTCACGGCGTTCCTTGGCTGCACACACAGCCCTGCATGCCGTTCTCTCTCCTCATTGGATAAAAACTGTAGGATACGATAAATGTTTTCTCTTCGGCTCAGAGCAGAGCAGAGTGACTGACAGACCCGTGTTTCAGACCAAACACTCTATGTAAGTGATTGCTGTCGGAAGATATAACTATTTAAGACTTAGGCTATATTAACACAAATATATCACTTACTTCTGCTTTAATTAAGGTAAAAAAGTGGCAATGTTTAAAATCCTGCATAATAGTTCCTCTTTACAGTAATCACTTACTTTAGCTAAAGCAGTGGCTAAGCACCCTCCCTTTTTGTGTCTCTGTCTGAACTCATCAATGTGTCAAAAATCACTATACTGTTTTTATAATCCTGCCAAACAATTAGAACAAAGAACCTTGATAATTTTGTGATAAATAAGAAAAAGTAATGAGCTGCTGTTTACAGAACAACCAACGTCTCCTTTTACAAAGAGAGACTGTCGACTGATTAGGAGCCAGTGAGAAGCAGAATGTGGGAAGAGGGCTCACTTGAGGTGTCAGGGTGTAATTTGCTTTCAAAGAAACACAGTATCAGATGTGGGGAGCCGGATTTAAAAAGAAAAGAAAAAAAAAACAAGGACAGAGTGATGGAAAAGAAAGGGACAAGTCTAAAGAAGAGGAGGAGGAGGAGGTGGTGAGTGGAAAAAAAGAGAATGGAAGGAATGATGAGGAGCAGTGAGGAGGAAGGAAGAGAGGTTATGGTCTGAATGATGACATTGTATACATTTACTGCAGCACTGAGTATATAAAGTGAAGACAGTAAAAGGGGAGAGAAGACGTATTATCTTCTTATGGATATAAAAACCATGGACCTTTATAATGATAACTCCTTCCACAGAGTGTGCCTGTCACATCATCATCACCATAGGGGACACATAGTGGAAAAAGTTCTCACCTTAAACTTGAATTTCATCATATTTTATACAACGTGACTGGATTCATCTTTTACACAATAGCCTTAGGTTCTTTTCTTGCCAACACTGGATCCTGTATCTGGCTGTAAAACAGATAATAGTAATCGCTTTCCGCACACAGTGACACTTGGAATAATGCTTAAGCTGCAGTAGCTACCTGAGAGTAGAGTAGCGCCTACAGTAGCCAACACTTGTCTTTTGCAGATGCTCAATTGTGTAAATGCATGTAACTGAACATTGGATATGGGTTACTAAGAATTGTAATAGACAACACATTATTGACTCAGAGAGGTTTGTGAAATCTGATGATTCATTGTTCGAATAGGCTAATTAAAAATAGATCAGAAATGTTCAACCATGTTTTACTTTTGCTGTGATTAGCTACGGACTCTGACACTCTCACACCTGTAGCACCTACAGTATATACTATACCTGCCTTTCGTGACAGTGGAGTCACCTGTCCACGTGTTCCTTCCCATCCCCTCAGGACTTCACTGATATTGGTTTGTTTCCATGTTGTCCACAATGTGCCACGTGCTGCCTCAGCTTTCCATTGCTGTCATCATCATCATGCTTTGTTTTTGATCCTAATAGAGTTTTTGACCTTGCCTATGTTATTTGTTTTGTTTAGCTTTGTTTTTTCTTTGTAGGGGTGGTAGTTAGGGTGAGTCTGTTGGTCCATTTCGTCATGCAGAGGTCATGACTTTTACAGTAACACCACCAGCGGATTGGCATTTTTGCTTTTTCAGTGACGCAATTTGACAAGGATCAGATATGGCCAGTTTCCAGTATATTGTGCAGATATCAATGGCACCAGGATGAAGCACTTCAATAACTTGAACAGCTTTGCACCGGCAGGGAAATAGAGCCATTAGTCTTATTTCCTAACTAACAGCTAAGATAAGTTATGGTGCAAAAACAATTTTGCAATAACGCTGCACTGTTTTATGTTACTCATCTTATCTTATCTTATCTTAAATCTTCAGGCAGATATTGTAGATGTGGTAGATGTGATGAGTTCTGTTGGTTATAGGACAAGTATATATCCAGTTCCTTATTTATTTCCTTTATTTCCCAGTCAATTTTCAAAAGATGTTGACCAAGAATAAAATCTCCCTCTGTTGAAAAGGGTGTTTCTGTTGCAGTTATTACTCTGGTAAACAATCAAACACAGCACCAAAGCCGCGGCTGCTCTGGGGGCACTGCACTGTGTGGGCCTTCAAACAACACAACACACCTACACCGGCTTCCTGCATGAGTGGAGCCTTGCTGGGCAGTTTGGAAAGTTGTGGGGCTGTTACAAACCTTTCTTTAAATAACACCAAATCTATTGGGCATCAAGTTGTGATGCACTTGTGTTTGCCTACAACACAACCCCCACTTGTATATATTCTGAATTTCTTCGGGGGTTACATAAGAAATACAATAATGTTTATTATACAATATTAAATTCTTCTGAAGCTGTTAATGACATGTTTTATATGTTGTTGTTGTTGTTGTTGACTTTTTTGTGCTTGATTCGTGGTATTTTCTGTGTGGGTTTGATGATTATTGTTTGCTTGATGTCTAATGTGACTTGTCAAAACAAAAACCCTTTGAGGTTACTGAAGGAGGCGCAGCACTGAGCAGACAGAGCGTTTGGATTCAACACCACAATTTAACTTTACTGCAGTTTCCTGATGAATATTCTGCTATGAATCCGTTTTCCATGGCTAAAAAATCCCACTCTAAACCTCCTTCTTATACCCTGAGGCAGTTTGTGTTACACATGTAATCATAACTACTGTATAATCAAATGGTCACCACTAAAAACAATCTTTGATGCACTGCACAGAATAAAAGTCCATATAGTCAATTAGAAAAAAACAGTGCAATCCAGTTTGCAATTAACTATTCATCCCCACTGTGCTGACCTTCTGCAGAGATATGCGTATTAATTTTCTACTGAGAAATTTGGTTTGATTCACCGTGCCGAAACAGCATCCAAAAATCTTTTCTGTCATTTCTAGTCCATCACTTTAACGTACTATGTGCTTATCCCTTATAATGTTATTCAGTAAGGCTTGAAAACTCAGCAGAATGAGAAACGAGTAAACATTAGGAGAGGGTAAAAAAGAAAGGGAGCAGTGTCTCATCATGTTTACCTCCTGAGTGCCGTTCCCAATTTTGCCCTAAAACAAGACAGAAGATCATCATTATCTCCAGCAGACAGGGAATACAGCCTGACTCTGCAGCTATCAGATCAGACTCAGAGAGAAACGATGAACCCTGACCGATGAAGTACAACACGTTTTCCCTCCAGGGAAAAAGCTGACAGAGGAAAAAATGGAGTCAAAAACAGAACACTCTCACGGTAAGTGAAGATGGATACGCTCAGCGTCTGTCAAGGACGAGACCGAACCCAATAAAATGAGAAGGGCTGTTGATAGTGTATGACTCAGTAGTGATCCTAAACAAAACTACATGTCCATAAACTACAAGTCCATTGATTTAAAGGGTTAGTTCAGGTTATTTAACATGGGGAGGTTGTGAGAGGTTCATGCATGATCCAAATCTACACCCAAACCATCCCCTTTTCCATGGACTTGGTTGTTCCTATATTGCATTAGTAGCTTCAGGTCAACATGACGTCCTGAAAAACAATAGAGAGTCTGGATGTACAGATGCTGTGAGTCTGTGTGTTTACAATATTTTTCATCCTTGGTTGTGTCTGTTCTGACAATGGATTATGAGGATTTGCAAATAGGTTCAACTTATTTCAACATAGGGTGTCATGATCCAGTTTTAGAACAAGGAGTCTTGTTTAGACAGAAAAACATACCGTACTTTCCGGACTATAGAGTGCACCTGAATCCGCACCTAAATTTGAAAAGAAAATACATATATAGGCCGTACTTTAATATAAGCCATAGGTTTTCATGTTTTAACATGAGATATTTACACAGAAAGATAGTAGGGAGCTGTGCAACTGTCACTTTTCCGCTGTTTTCCGCTCCTCTCACCCATGTGCATTTGTTTACAACGAAGCTGGCGAAAAATCAATAAATGGAGCGACCGGATAACGTTACATAACCGCCATAAACAAAAGATTACGGTTGCGGAGCACATTTGTGTGTGGTGTGCAGAGACGAGAGCTGGGACACCGGGGCGGGCTTATAGTCTGGAAAGTACGGTAACCTTTTTCAGATATGCATACAATTACACAACAATTAGTTACAGACAAACATATCTATCAGTCCCGAACATACTGAAAGTGCCTCATGGAAGCAGACCAATATACTAGAAACTAAAAACAAGAACAAATACCAAAAGAAGAGGAAATGAGTTAAACAAAGGGAAAAATTTGTGTGTCACACAATTCACTACAAAACACAAAAAACGAAAAAGGATGTGGGGATACATTCTTGGAGAAGCGATAGGACAGGGACATGTAAATGAAATTCTGAAAAATCTTAACTGAAAAAAAAGTTTTGAGAAGAGTAGGGGACCGAGCATAGATCCCTGTCGTACACCAGAGAAACGAAAGTGATGCCAATACTCCTCTCCTCTTCCTTTTTTTAGTTATATTTTGAGGACAGGGGATTTTGCCATTATTCAGATACTTATGTGACTAATTTTTCCCGTTCATTCCCTCACTGTTGGTCTTCAATTGATAGCTACCATATGGTGGGAATTATGCAGAAAAACTTTTCAGTGTCATACAGCTACCCTGTGGAAAGTCTAATTATTACTGAATAAAATAAACTCCAATCGTCTTTGTTGCTTTAACTGTAATACATTACATTAATAGTGGTCACTACTACTCATTTGGTGTGGAGAGAGAGTAAATAAAAATGCAGATTGTGTGCTATTATTTCAGTTGCTCGGAGCTTGTGTTCTGTGTTATGATTGATGAACATGAAAGACGAGTTAGCAACCAAATTAAAACCATTTGACCTGTGGTAACTGTTTGTCGGTGGCTCTGCAGGCTCTTTTATCATGAAAAAGAAGAACATGATGTGAAACTGTTTATCTCCCACAGTAGAATGAAAAGTAGGCTACTGTTCCTTCCTACAACTCTACATTGTGAAATTTACCGCAGCCTGGAATAAGAAATCTATACATTTAAGGGTTTTGCTTTTGTAAGCTCTTTTGTGAGCAAACATAAAACACCACTGCTTCTGTATCCCGGCCTTGTTTGACGTCAATAACTATTTCACTGGCAGCCAACTTGCATCCTCACAACATGGGCGCAACTATAAAAAGACATTTTGCATGAAAAATGCAGCAGAGTTTCAACCCTGATGCCCCAGTCACATCATCATCGCCACCACCACCGCTAACGCTATAAGCCTGACTTTTTTCCAAGAACATTCATAGCTCATGTCTTTCATTTGTGTTCCCTGTAGTTCCTCCGCACAGCTGTTGGGCAAAAATGAAAATGGGAGGGAAGAAAGAAAAAAAAAAAGAGACAACTTCGCCGCCGTCAAGAAGGACTGTTGAAGTGTCACTGAGGCAACTTCTGCTGAAAAAAAGAGAAAAACTGAACAGAGGCGAAAACTGCCAAGATACTCAGACGTTCACTTCTCGCTGCAAATGTTTTAGGAAAGGCAGCACAAAGGGTTTTCTGTTTCTCCCAGATCAGCAGGGACTTCATCCTCATGAGCTCCATATGCACTTCATCACTTCATCACCATCTATTTTTCAGTGAAACCTTTCGTTGGCACTTGATGTTGCATGTTTGAAAAATCTTTGATAGGCACCGTTTTCTCTCTCCACAGCAACAATTTTCTATCTCTCTCTCCTCCTCCACCCACATCACCAAAGGTCTTGGACCATCTAGTGTCCCGTTTTTTTTTTTTGTTAAGCAATTAAATATGCAGGGATGTTTCTGCTTCATTTTTTTTTGTTTTCATGGCTGCAGAACCTTCTCCTTGCTCTGTGCTGTTATAGGCCGCGATGCCTGCAGCTGAAGTGCTTCAGCCCGGTGCTGCTGGTAGTTATAAATAAAAGACGTCTTGTTCTGTTGTAGTCTGGTCCTGCATCTGCCTTCAGCTGCTGCTTAAGTGATCTCTGAGGACCCCCTGGCTGGTATTTGGGAAAGAAAGAAAGAAAGAAAGAAAGAAAGAAAGAAAGAAAGAAAGAAAGAAAGAAAGAAAGAAAGACGGAGTATAGCTGCAAACATCTGTGCAGCAAGAGAACGCTTGGATGTACAGATGCTGGATGTATGTGTGAATTCATGAGTCTGACAGAGTGTGTGTGTGTGTGTGTGTGTGTGTGTGTGTGTGTGTGTGTGTGTGTGTGTGTGTGTGTGTGTGTGTGTGTGTGTGTGTGTGTGTGTTTGTATCTGGTGCAGTCGGGAGGGGTGGGGTTAAACTCCAGAGTGATGCTCCATGGAGCGCGATGAGAGGAGAGGTATTCAGGGACAACACAAGCCATTCCGAATAGCACTCAGTCTGAATAATGCAGCAGTATGGAGGAGGGAGGAGGACGAGAAGGAGCAGGAGGAGGTGAAGAGATGAAGAAGAGAGAGAATTACAGGAGAGGGTGTAAGAGAGATTGTGTAGAGAGAGAGAGAAAGAGTTGCAGTGTGAGGCGGGCGCAGTGAAAGGTGGCAGAGATAAGAGAGGAAATTAGGTGCAGGATGAAGGGGAGGAGATGAAATGGAGGAAACGTGTTCAAACGGGGAGGACGGCTGTTTCACAATGATACAGAAGCAGAGGTGGAGAATGGGTGAAGATGGGGGGGAGGGGGGGGGGGGGGGGGGGATCTAGATGAAGAATAACACGACCGGTCTGGATGTAAAAAAGTTAGAAGAAGAGGAAGAAAAAGAAAAAAACAGCTTGTTTTCTGAGAGCTGAAAAGCTTTTCTTAAAGGTTTAATAATAGTTCTTCCTTTGCTGCCCCAGTTTCCAATGTGAGGGGAGCTGAAAGTACAATAGCCTCTCAGTGTAGAGGCAGATTGTGACAGCAGCAGAATCATCCTCTGCACTTTGTAATTATAAGACACGATACAGTGGCTTACTGTAGACTGCAGGCTCTGAGGAACCTGTAAGTAACTGTACAGTGTGTGTGCATGTGTGTGTAGTTTGCCTCGGATCGTTGCCATCGATAATCAGCTGTTCGATTTCTTTTCATTGTAAACCTAATTCACTTTATTTAACCGCATTCAGAGCAACTCACACACACACACACAGAGATGGAAAATCTGCCCTCCAAGTGTTGAATTATTGACATAATACAATTATGGCTCTACAGTGTAGAGCCATAATTGTATTATGTCAATTATGTCTCTGTGTGTAGAGTCTACACACAGTTTCAAAAGCGAAATAGTGCACGTGTGGCCTCCACCTGTCTCCATGTGCAATGGCTGAGATAGAGAAGAATATGTAATAGGGTATTTATATTTTACACACAGCCTAGACACTGCACACTGCAAAAACTCAAAATCTTACCAAGAATATTTGTCTTATTTCTAGTCAAAATGTCACTTCTAGTCAAAACAAATCAAATTATACTCAAACTAAGACTCGTAAGACTTTTTACTTCTTTCAAGCATATTTTCACTTGAAATAAGTAGAAAAATCTGATAGTGGAGCATGTTTTTCTTTCTTATTACAAGAACAAAAAACTTGCTTTCAATGGCAGATTTTTCTACTTATTTCAAGTGAAAATTAGTTTGAAACAATTGAAAATTATATAAAAAACAAGTTATTCTAAGTGGAAAGAATTTAGTTTTGACTAGAAATTATACATTTTGACAAGAAATAAGACAAATATTCTTGGAAAGATTTTGAGTTTTTGCAGTGCAGCCACAGTGAGAGGGAAGAGTGTGATGTAATGTTGTTGGTATGATGTCGATTTAATTATAAACACATCAGAACCTGAATCCTCATGCAGGTTGTGTGTGTGTCTGTGTGTGTGTGGCTGCTTTGACCTTATCAACATGGACGCTCACACGAAAACCAGGCCGTTCAGCGGCTGCGACACATTTATAACACGCAGGCTGTGTGTATGTGTGTGTGTGTGTGTGCGTCCAGGGCCTTATCATCTATTTTGTAGAGCATAAGTGGAAAAAACAAGACAAGAGAGGCCTGGAGGGTAGCAAAGGAAATTCCCTCGGAGTCCAGTGATGATAATTATAGTGGCAGTGATGATGATGAGTGGCTTCCAGAAAAACAGGGTTCAACGAAAATGCTAGCAAGCTGAGCCGAGGAGGGAGCGGAGGATCCTGAGGGGAATGAGCATGTGCTATAAAGACAGCACTCAAGTCCAGTATAGAG
This sequence comes from Trachurus japonicus, assembly GCF_045865225.1. NCBI lineage: Eukaryota > Metazoa > Chordata > Actinopteri > Carangiformes > Carangidae > Trachurus > Trachurus japonicus. The sequence continues at coordinate 26,247,683 of NC_140912.1, forward strand.
AAACTAGGAAGCACTGGGAAACTATAGACAACCAGTTTGCAGAATCAGAGCTTTTATTTATTTGTGCATCTATTCCCGTCCAGAACAGAGATTTCTTAGAGAAGAAATAAAGCCGTCTTTCTCTCAAACAGCAGCCAAGATGAAGAGTGATCAGCACTGCAGGTCATCAGAGGAAAAGTCTTCCTCTTAATTTGATAGCGAATGTCGAGCCAGATTCTGAGGAACATTGCTCACTTTGTGGGTAATTACACTCAGGAGCCAGGAAACGCTGATGAGCTCATCAAAATAAAAACCAACGCTGAAAACCTCTCATTCAGCAGGAAAGGCTATATAAGCAGGTTTATTCCCATCAAAGTCTGCAGGTTTCTCAAACTGTAGCTACATTATGGGTTGGAGATTTACTGCAGATGCATCACAAGCATTTTTTGTTTTGCTGCAACACTGGCACATGCAGAGTTAACAAGCTCTGCGAGGCACAGCTGAAACCAAAAGAGCGAGAAGAAGAAGCAGCAGAAGGAGGAGGAAGAGGAGGCTCTGCTGAAAACATCACTGTCACACGTCGGTTTGACAGTTCAGCGATCCACATGGCTTCCTCCTGCAGCGGTCAGTCAGTCCCCACCAGATTTGGCCTTGACTCACAACAGGCACAAGAGAAAAAAATCGAAAGGCCGTTTTCTGTGAAGCTGTCGACGGTGGTACATCCGACTGTGAAAGCCCGGCGATCTCTGCATAATGTAAAATATCTGTAACTCCCCACAGACAGACAACACACAACAGGAAGTGAGGAGCCAGCGGGAGCCCACCTCGACTGAACCAAAGTGCCTCCCGAGGTCAGGTTTTACCCTGGGAATCAGTGGACCGAGTTCACCGAAGCACGAAAATGCAAACAGATGTCGTGATGCTGCATGCACACACAACTAAAACCCAATAAATCGTATTTCTTTTCACATAATATAGTTCTACTCATTAGTTGATTGATACCCGGCAGCAACCTGAAGAAAATTTAAGCTGACATCGAAATATCAAAGACCGCACTTCTTCAAATGGCCACTGGAGGGTGGATCCAAAAGTGAGTCAATCTCCATTGATTGAATGGGCTCTATGCGCACAGCCCCACCACTTCCTGAATTTAAGGCAGGTCCTTCATTTCTTGTATTACATTATTGGACAAACTGATTAATCCAGGTGTGTCTGACCATTGTGACTACTCAGACACACCTGGATTAATCAGTTTGTCCAATAATGTAAGACAGGAAATGAAGGACCTGCCTCAAATTCAGGAAGTGGTGCCCATTGAATTTAACTCACTTGTCTGAATTGTTCTGCATAATTGGGGCCGTGCTGCTTATGTATCCGGGACTGGGCTCATTTCTGTATTAGCCAGGGTTTGAAATATTAAAAACTAGAAGACTGACAACCTGGGGTTTACATTTTTAACATTTTTCACTCATGATTTGTTTGGGTTTTTGTTTGTTTATTTATTTATTTATTTTTCAAAAGAACATTGAGGGAAGAAAAAATATGAAAAATTCAGTGATGTTCGGTCTCTTATAATCTCACCGTGGGAGACGGCGCTAGTCTTTGTTCAGACCTGACTGCAACTGCAACTCATCAGTCGTCAAAACATTGCCACTGTTAGAAAAAAATGTTTGATTGTGTGAGTAACACTCTCAGGTTGATGGAGGCTTAAAAGGGAGAAAATCTAATTTGGGGGATTCACAAATGGAAAATCTGCTGCATCTGAGGTGCAACTGGAGACGAGTGCGGCTCCACCACCGTGAAACCAGCAGAAGACGAGTTGAAGAGAGGTAATAAGGTTTATAGCGGCTATACTTCCTGTCTGTCTGTGTCTGTGTGTGTGTGTGTGTGTCAAGTTGGCATATTCAAAACATATGACCACCTTCATGTCAGAGCTGACTGCTGGTCCTGAACTGAATGATTAAAACATTAGAAGATGAAAAATAACTAATAATTAATCATCCTGTCAGTCACAGATGGGAAAAAGTTGGTGTCAGCTGAAAACGATTTAACCTAATTTTAACTGTAGAATAAAACATTTTACAGCAGATTTTGTGGATCACATAATAATGACGATGAATTTCAACGATGTGGAATATTTTTCGCGCATATGGGCGTTTTTAAAGGAAGATTTCTGTATTTTTCTACATGTCATATTTTCACTAAGTGTGACAAAAATGGCTCTACAGGTTGAATTAACTTTGAACTGTTTGCCTTTCATGTAAACAAAGCACCAACCATGATGAAATACAGTCAATATAGCTTTGGGCTTTTACCAGTGTATGGTCTATAGATCATCTGCTCCTAGAGTCATCGGGGCTTCTTGATCAATATCAAACATGTTTAATATTTGGGAGCTTTAAGGCCACTTGGATGCACAGGGATTTGCACTGCAGAGATTGTTAGAGTAAAAGACAAAAAAAAAATCAAAAAGCCTCTCTTAGTCTGCCTTCTTTCACTTTTATTTGTTTTAACAACTTAAATATTTCATACACAGGTGGAATACACTTTCAGTTTCTTTGACTCTGTGTAACAATACACTTTAGTCTTTGCAAAAAACCATTTAAAACAATTCACATGTTCAGCAGGTTGTGGCCCACTTTCAAAAGCACCTGAGCACTAAGATCGTGTCTGTTTACTCTTCACTGATGGCAGCTGTGATTTGTTTGTTTGCAACAGGAAAAGTTTTCACTGTCTGTAGCCTATGTATATAAGTCATGTTTTATGTACTGACGTCGGTTGGCTCATGTTGTCTTGTCGTAGTGCAGAGGTGCTTTTGCGATGCCAGGCTTCTGTTACAGCAGAGATCTTTTTCACTCAATGAACAAAAATACTTCATCTATTTGCAATCCTGACAAGCATAAATGTCATCTGAACACACATCCGTTTATTTCCAGTGCAAATGATTAAAATGGAAAACAGAATAAATTAAGAACACAACAGCAACTGAATGTGTGTATTTATCACTCCTTGGAAAAGAAAAATCATTAACACTCATATTATCATGAGGAACGAGAATAAATGCTATGTCTAAAATGTACTGTATACTCTCAAATATCATACAACTGTCATTTTTAGTGCAATTTCACTTGTTATACACCACAGCTTGCTTTTCCTCCCTTCTCCCCCCGAAGCATGCACACAGAAGGAGAGTCGGCCACGAGAACGTTAAATCTGCAGGGAGCAGTTTGCATTAGCTTTTTCACAAACAAATAAATTCGATGTAATGTTTAATTAAGTCTACAAATTTGTTTTATTTCTTCAAGCTACACTCTCAAAGTTTAATGCAGTGAAACACCAGGGGGTCCTCAGCAAATTGGATGGAAGATGAGGTATAAAAAATAATAATAATTTAAACAAATTAAATAAAGTTTTTTGTATATTATCATAAAATATATTTCATTTCACTTTTAACTCTTTCTATGGCCAGTCAAACATTATTCATTATGCTATGTAGCATTGGCGTCTGCGCCTGCCACCAAGCTGCCTCGCTTGTTAGCATGTAGCTAGACGTGCCACAAAAATGTCATGCTTTTAACAAGGATAACCTCAAATATGTCAAATGTAATATTATTATTATTATACGAACCTGACGACGCTGAAAGCGAAACGCGTTGTTCATAATAAAAGTATATCAGCAGAGTCTTATCAGTGTGCGGTGGTCATCTTTTTCTATTGATTTTACGCACTCCTGCTACCCACCTGCACCTGAGGAACTGTGGCTGTGCAGGAAGATTCGCTTTTCTTCAGTAATATTATTATTGTATAAATAAAATTAAGAAAACATAGCAAAGAGTCGTTTTTGCTCCATTTGCTGTTGTATTGTTGGGGTATTTGCCAGAAGGGCTCCTCAGGCTGAAGCTAAAGGTAATGCTAAAGAAGCTAATTTCAGGATCCCCTGGTTTAATGTATTTTTCCACTTTTAATATATAAAAAAACCAAATTGTTATCACATCTAAGTAACTTTTCCAACTGTTTACATCATTGAGAGCGGTATTAGTTAATAAAGGATTCAACAGTAGCCTACATCTTTCCCAAAAGCTAATGCAAATCGCTACCTGACTGACTTTAGCCCTGCTAGCTGAAGCTGCTCTTCCTTCAGTGTAAAAGGGATAACTGAGCTTTTGGATTCACGCAGGGGACAAAATGTACAGCGATTCAGTGCAACCACTCATTGCTTATAGTTTTGCATTAATAATGGGTGATGGCGCCGTAATATTTAAACTCCAACCCCGCGGGCCACACTGTCGCTGACCTGCACGTGAGGCTTCAGACGAGCTAGCAGGGCTTCAATATTCACAGGGCCGACTCTTCTCCTCCTGCGGTGCATCTTACGTTTTTACACTGTGTTTCAGTCCACCACTCACAGTTGTTGTTTCCTACATTCCTATGGTCATCCATGTATTGCAAATTTTGCGAGTTCTCACAGTTCTGTACAGTATTGCACAATTCAACTCATCTCCGAGGAAGATTTCCCAGAAGTATATTGAGCACTAAGTTCATATCTTAACCGTTGCCTGCAACCAGTGTCGACGACTTAATATTTTACATCGAATGGCATAATCAGTTAGAATTGTTAATGATTTTTTTTAGTAATCAATATGCATTTCGTCAAGCAGGTACTCATGGTTTTTTATAACGGGTTCAATTCTCAAGTAACCACCCCACCATTTACATTAATGACACATAGTCAATCATAATGAAATCTTCATAAAGACCGGCTCCTGGACAATTACATTTGTTTGTTTTTTTGTCTTTTGTTTTTTCTACATAGTATGAAAACCAGCATCCCATTGTCTTGACTGTTTATCAGTTTTTCTATGTGTCTATGCACACTCATGAAAGTCCATATGTCTCGACGACTCAACATGTGGTCTTTGTTTCCAGATGACAACAGCTGTAACATTCAGAAAGCTCATCATGAAAAGACTAAATTTTTGCCTTTCGAGTTTTTTTTTTTTTTTTTGGAAAAATCTTCTGCCGCCCCCCTCCGAGAGCAAAACAGAGCGTTGTTCATCTACATACAGAAAATAATTGACCATTTGTCGTAACCATATGTAACTACTGATACGGATTGTGCAAAAATGCAGTGGTGTTCATGCTTTTTGTCAATGAGAAGTGTTTTTTTTTTGTTAGTTTTTTTGTTTTTTTAAATATGTACTTAAAACCTCACATTTAAATGGACAGAAGAGGAGTAGTCTAAGGCTACATGTCAGGCCTGTGCAAAGATACATTAGATGGGTAAAACCTTCTATCATGATATGCTTCAAAGAAAAGTAAAGAAAAGAAAAGAAAAAGGTTTCTTTCTGTATTTTAGAGTGGCTTGACTCCATATTTCTGCTAGAAGAACCTTTCATATCACGAAGGTTAACGTACCTCTCATCTGTCTCGACACATATATCATGATTTGAAATGCATTCATTATTAAATAAGGAGCCCTTACATTTCCCACACCCTTACACAGACTGAATACAAATACAGTAATTTTTTTTGTAATAAGCATAAAATAATAAAAATATTCATTTGTATACATCCGTAATAGGAAGAAAGAAAAAAAAATCACCTCCACAAGCAGGAACTCCCTCTCACACAAAGACTAAAGTGCTGGAGCCAAGAATGCACCGTCTGCATCCAGCTGGCTGAATATTGGAGTCTATAGATATAGTCATGTCATAACACACTTTTTTTTTTGGTTTTTGTTTTTCATTTTTTGTTTTGTTTGTTCGTTTTTCGGTAACTTAGACCAGCGTCTTTCCAATGCAGGCAGCGGTCACCACGCCCACAGAGCCGATGTAATAGCTGATACAAGCCGATGGCAGTCAGCTAACCAGGAAGTGTGAGCTTTGATCAGTCCATTTAAAAAAAAAAAAAGAAAAGAAATAAAGAAAAAAAAAATCCACATGATCTCCACAGGCTTTTTTCATTCTGTAGAGATGTGGAAGTGTAAAGAATGAGAATAAAGCCAAGTGGAGGAACGAGCCTGGCAGGGCCGTGAGATCAAACTCATGCAGAGTGGAATAATGAGGGAAGCAGCAGCTTCTGAGGCCTGAGGACAGACACAAGGCGACAGAGTCAGGAAACAACAGTTCATTAAATAATCTGTGACTTCAGGTTGAAAATACACGAGGGAGGATGTATCTCCATCAGTGTTCATCTCCCACCGAGGCGGCTCATGTTAAGGTATAACTCCCTTTGTTTAGGTCTAAAATGGTTTTATAATTTGACAACAGATGATGCACACAATAATATCTAAATCATGTGATATTGACATTAAAATAAAGTGCAAATTCCAAATGCAATATTTTCATCTGTATGGCTAATGTTTGTTTAGAAGTTTAGTGCTGCAGATGCAGAAGAAGTATTTAATAAAGTATTTAAGGAGAAACACATTGTGTTTCATGGGATTATCAAGTTTAACATGAAGGTTGAGGTTAGGGGATTAAAACTACACAGAGTGGTGTCTCAGCAAAGGTTGCTATTATATTGTCTTTTCAGATCTTCCCACTGAGATAGACTCATTAATTAATATTAATTCAATTTAAACATTTAAAAGGGTTAAAATGGTTTGGGCAGGAAAGGAGATGCAGTTAAGATTAGAAAGGAAAGGCATTTTAAAGGGACAACGAGGAGTTTCTATTCGGTTATAAAAAAGTCTCACGTTAATGTGGATGAATCTCCGCTACCCACACTTGTTAATGGGCCCATTTTCGATAAATATATCGTTCTGTCTCTATCGTTATTTTGTTATTATTAGTGGTGGTGGAAATGCTGGGCGAGCCGACCAGCGTTTCCTTCGTGGCGAGTCATGAGAATAACGCAGCCAAACCGCCGTTTATGGTCGGAACTACGACGGTATGTGAACCTCTTTGAACCTCTGACTTTGATTATTGATGAATGAAAACATGAGTCTGTCTTGCGCCGATCAAAGAATTTTACGGTGCGCGCGGAGGCTCATAAATGTAGTGTGAAAACGCTTCGCTTTTCCAAAACTCCTCGTTGTCCCTTTAAAGCAAAAGATAAAACAACTGAGAGGTTGGGTTTAGTCACGAGGAAGGAGATGGTTAAGGTCTGGTAAAAATAAATAAATAAAAAATAACTTGAAAGGAATTAATTAAGAATTAATAGTAAACTTTAGGGTAATATTTCAGTTACCTCCAACTCCGTCCACAGCTCGGGTCCGTCACTGTTCCTCACAACCAGCAGCTGGAAAAGCCTCCGCCTCCTGATTCTGGAACATGTACTACGACGGAGGACAAACACACGTTTAGTCTTACAACTCTAATAACACAAATACTTCTGTCTTATGTTTGAACACGACTGATACATGAGCAAAAGTACGGTGGACGTTCATCAGTCAGAAAGAGGAAATGAAGGAGGAGATAAAAGAGAGATACTGTTGAGGCAGCCGGCAGCAGGTCCATTAATGTTTATAACAACACGTTTCAGTGTCAGTGTACGTCTAACTCAGCTCTTTAGTGGTGTTCCCGGTGAAGGTAGGAGATGTAAAATCTATTTTCCGACATGTTCCTTGTGTGTTCACTTCGCACTCATCGCTGCACAGTAATGTTTATTGATCCCAGATAACTCAGCAGTCGACCTGTGAGCTCTCTACATTATATTTGCTTACTATTGACTGGATAGGAGTTTTATTTCTTATCTTTTCCAGCTAGCATCAGCATCTCGGTGATAGCCGACAGCAGCTCCTGTGGTGTGTGAGAGAGTCTGAGATCTCTGTGACTGAATTATGTCTTTGTGCCGTCCGACTGCAGAGAACAGAGCGCGGCTTCAGTGTGAAGACTGTTAGTCTGCAGGGTCACCGGGTGGTCACGCTCTCATCGACTCGGTGTTCCTCTGAAGCAGAAAGAAGCTTCACCTGCAGCCGTAGCTACACTGAGCGCAGCCAGAGATGGACAGAGTACTCGACCCCAGTACTTGAGTAAGAGCACAAATACTACTGGTCAAAATTTACTCCATTACAAGTAAAAGTAGCTCAGTCGACATGTTACTTGAGTAAGAGTAAAAAAGTACTTGCTTTTAAAGGTACTTAAAGCAGAAGTAAGTGAAATGTTTGTGTTAATATAAGTCTTAAATAGTTATATCTTCCGACAGCATCACTTCTATAGAGTGTTTGGTCCGAAACACGGGTCTGTCAGTCACTCTGCTCTGCTGTAAGCCGAGGAGAAAACTTTCCTTGTATCCTACAACCTTTATCCAATGAGGAGAGAGAACGGCATAAAGGGGCGGTCCTCTCTGTGTGTGCAGCCAAGGGATGCGCGTGAATGTGGTGACGTAGGGACGAGGGCGGGGACTGCTAACTCCATCGGCTGACAAGAAGTTAGCCAAAACGACCAGCTTACTTCTGCTTTAAGTATCCAAAAGTACATGCTTTTAAATTTACTTTAAGTAAGAGTAAGAGTAAATTTCTTATTTTTCACATCAATGAATTACTATATTTTTTTCTAAATGAATTTAAGGAGCTTTTAACTCTTGTTTCTGAGAATTAACTCTTTGAAACCACCTGCACTGATGTGCTGCTTTTAGGGGTTAGGGTTTCCTTCTTTGACAAACACAGCTCGTGTCCAATAGGATTTTAGAAAAAAAAAGAGCAGACCTGAAAGTAACGAGTACTTTTCATCCTTCCTAGAAATTAACTCGAGTAAAAGTAAAAATATTTGTCCTGGAAATGCATTCAAGTAAGAGTAATACTGTAAGTACCAAAGAAATCTAATACTCTGTAAAGTACAAATCCTCTGGATATGTACTCAACTGTCCACCTGTTACTGTCCACCACTGAGCACGGCCCACCACCAGAGCCAGAGCCGGCTGATTCACTTCTTCCTAACATCGCTCGCTGTGTTGACTCGATGTCCACTATCACCAGGCTGTGTGTGTTCGACGCCTGCCTGCTCAACGGCTACAGCAGAAGCCGCGATGAGAGGAAGCAGATGAGAACTAAGCAAAGATTGAGATCACATGACGCTGTCAGGCCGATACTTCAGCCTGTTTTAGCTTCAATGCACTGGCTCCCTTTACATTTTAAGAGTCAACTTTAAATTTTTTATGACGTTTTTGAACTGGCTCCAGAATATATAAGTGTCAGTCCTGTCATTGCCTCTAAACTCAGGAGTGTACACGAAATTCTTTCACATGTGAACACACATGCAACGTTGCAACGTATTCACCAAAGTTTCACACTTTTAACTTGTCAATATCTGTGATAACATTAAATAAAAACGTCTCTGCTATATTCTATAGTGTTTTGGTTTAGGGCTGCATGATACAGACACACACACACAAAAGGAAACTGCGGTTGAGTTTCAATCAGGAGTGATCGCTTTTATCTTTTTCATTTTAGGGTAGGCTAAAATAATGATTATGTGATTATTTCTTGGGTTTGCTTTAACCAAAGAAACATGTTTCCTTACAAATGGAGAATATTATATGTAAGCTGAAGCATCTCTGTAGCACCGCAACCCTAATGGAGCAGACAATGTCATATTTTACCTTTAATCGAAAAGATTGCAGCTCCTTTGATTAGGATTTTGTAGTTACATGCATTTTGTATTTTGATTATATTTTTGATTAAATGTGCAGCCATTTTCTTATTATTAATATTGTTGTTGTTTTTCTGCTGTAAAATGCATCCACCTCTTATCTTTCCCTTCTGACACTTTCTCACTGGAATCAAATCAGCACATGCTTTATTCATTATTTTTGCTATTTTGGCTCAACCGTGTGGGTTTTCATACATTTTAACAATGACCTACGCTGAGATAATAGCCAGCTCCTACAATCACTAAGGACACTTCAAATCCAAGTGAGGCAGGAATGAGATGGTGGTGTTTTGTTGGTGTTATTACCAGCACAACCCTCTATATATGCTCTACTATGACTTGAGTGAATTTGACACCCAAAAGTCAAAGTTACCACATCTAAAAAAACTAATTTTAACACAAAACCTTCATATTAACTGTCTAAAACACTATTCGCACAAGACTTTGCTGAAACACATCTAAAAACATGTCTGAAATCCCATTGAATCTTATTGCCACTTCCTTTTATCACCGCCTCATCCCCTCGCATTTAAGTGCCTTCCTGTGAGCTACGTTCACTTGTCAACAGCTCTGTGTATATATCTTCTCTACAGAGGAAAGAGGCGGCTTGTCGGGGAAGCAGAGAGGAGGAAGAAAGGTAGAGAAGCAGTAATGAAGAAGCTGAGGACGGAGAGAGAGAGAGACAGAAGACAGGGGAACTCAAAGAGAGGCGGATGTGAAAGAGGAATATCACAATTTGTCTGCTGGCTCGGGACTGCGGTCAGAGAGAGCAGTGATAAATCAGCTGAGAGTGAAACCACCAGAGTCAGACACATAACCCAGCAAAGCCTTGAGACTGTGGAGGCAAAGCATGACATGAGTGGTATTCAGATTTTCTCCAAAATGAATAAAAAGAGATCTTCAAGTCGGGCTGAAGCGCCTGAAGATGGTTACACAACATCTTTTGGGTAAATGGCAGTGTGAGTGTTTGATATATTATCACCACCAGAATACGAGGGCAAACCAAAAGACGCACGCACACTCAGACTAAGACTGGGGAACTGGAAGTGGAAAAAAGCTGCAGCACTCTCTAATTAGTGGGAGTAGTATTGACTGTCAGCTGCACAAACAAAATCAAACGGGGGGATAGATAGAGGAGAAACAAGCTCCTCCTTTAAACGAGATATTACACCGAGCATCAAGACATCTGCCTTTCAGACGGAGAAGGAGGAGGAGGAGGAGGACCACGGCTCTGGATAATGGATGATAATGACTTTTTCTAGCTACACAAGAGCTGTTGACGCGTTATCATCCACTTCCACTGGAGCACTTGTTACAAAAAAAAGAGACATAAAAAGGACTCTGTTATTTTCTCTCTGGTAGCTGTTAAGATCAAGAAGTGCATGTGACATGATCAGGACAGCTCTGCAGAGGACAAGTTTATGTTATGTTCAACAAGGAGTCCTGCAGCAAGTTTTATAAGTTGTATTAAGAAGTTTTAACTCAGTACTTACTTTTAGTGTCCGTTCTACAATATGAATTGATGCAATTTATCGGGAAGCTGAGGGCTGCAACCTCTAATCAATGGATTTGTTAATGCTTGTGACTGGAAACTGAACTTAGCTTATAAATACAGACTTCATGGTCAGTCAGAGAGAAGGAAACTTGTGTTGATTAATGATTTGACTATTGATGATTCATCATCAGCGTATGTGCTGGCTAATAAGAACCAATGTGAACATCCTCATATGTCCTATTTATTTTGATTCAGTCACGGTGTATGTTTTTTTTGGTGCATAAGATCAGATACGATGTGATAAGATAATATACGATACAATAAGATAATATTTGATTTGATAAGATACGATACGATACAATACGATAATATAATGTACAATACGATACGATAATATAATATACGATACGATACGATACAATACGATACGATACGATACAATAATATAATACACGATACGATACGATAATATAATATACAATGCAATACAATGTGATACGATACGATAATATAATATAATATACAATACAATACGATACGATACGATACGATAATATAATATACAATAAGATAAGATATGATAAGATAAGATAAAGTAGAAAAAGCAGACGTAAAGAATAAATTCATATATATACTGTATAAAATAGACATTCCATAAAGTTTTGTAAGATATATACAGTTTTGAGTTGTACAGACTGTTAAGTATTTGTTATTGCTGTTAATATTTTGGTTTTGGTTGTCATTCTCTTGTTATCTTTTATCTGGATTTTACATTTTACATGTATACTGTATAATTGTATTGTACTTGGGTATATGATGTTTAATATTTTCCTTAATTCAACAGACATGGAAAAAAAACTGGAGTATTTACTGTAAACACTGGATCCTCTGTGAAACTACTCTAGTTATTATGACAGATGTTTCAACAGCACACAACCCAGCACAGGAAAATACAAAACCAAAGGTACTGTAGTTCAAGTGACATCTAACAGATTAGCCAGCGTTTCTCAAATCCAATCAGGCAAACACACTTTCACCGATTTGACACCAGACTTGTATATCAGTTACAGTATCGATTACCAGCGGACCCTCTCTCCACACACACACATCAGCGGTTAAATGCAGTGTAGCAGATTAGTATTTTTTTTAGTATTTCTGTGGAGGTGTGGCTGCACAATTAGTCTGTTTTGTGCATTTCCTGCTGCTGCTGCTGCTGAGGAGGAGAGAGCTTTTCACAATGCACCTGAAAAACTATTTAAGCGCCACAATATGTCAAGACAGACTGAACAGCCTCACTATCGTGTCTATTCAATGCGAGGCGGCCAGAAAATTAGACTTCAGTGACATTATTGATTACTTTGCCCGCATTGAGTTTTAACAGTGGGCTGTCTGACGTTTGAGGTACAGACTGAGCGGACAGTGGTGGTGGTGGTGAGCGGGGAAACGAGGGGGTGGGGCAGACATTTTAACATTATTTCGGTCCGGATGCAAAATCTGTAAGCGACACTAGACAATTTGATTTTCCTCCTCTGCAGCAAAACCGACTCTTTTATGAGCTGAGTGTTGAGTCACTGATCTGTTTCCACCTGCTGGAAGCTCTCCACACTGCACCGATGTGAGTGTTGTTACAGTAACGTGGTTAAATTCAGTGTGTCAATGAAATCAATGGGTCTGATGTGTATCTTTATTGATGGCCTTAAATGAATAGTTCACCAAAAATGAAATTCAGTCATTAGTGACTCACCTTCATGCTGATGAATACTCGATTCATAGTCCAACGAAATCCTTATAGGAGAATCAGTAGCGTCCGACACAAAAAGTCCATAAAACTACACAAAAACCTTGTAATATTCCTCCTTAGTGCTTGTCCTCTGCAATCCAAGTGTCCTGAAGGGATATAGTCCAGAGTTTACTCGAAACAACGTCATCGCGTGAACGTGAGAGCGTGGCCCAGGCAAATTCAATACAGGACTGTTTAGGCTGTAAAAATGTCCTAAATTATGTCGTTTTGAGTAAACTCTGGACTGTATCCCTTCAGGACACTTGGATTGCAGCGGACGAGCAGTGTGGAGGAATATTACAAGGTTTTTGTGTAGTTTTATGGACGTTTTTGCTATTGACTCTCATATATAAAGTTTTTGTTGGACTACGAACACCCCTCCCAGGTCTTTAGATGCACTTTGAGGAATAAAAAACTACTCCAGAGTATTCACCAGCATGAGGGTGAGTCAATAATGACTGAATTTCATTTTTTGGTGAACTATTCATTTAAGACACATGTTCACTTGAGCTCACACCTGATTAACCTGGTCGTTATATGGGGCTAAATACAGTATTATTGCATTTCACAATTATAGTTGAGATTTGTGTATATTTTACACAGATTGGGAGTTAACAGCACCATGCATGTTAAAGCTAAGTGCTATTGAGTCTAAATGAAGGTAAAGATCGACCATCCAAGGTGCAGTGCAGGGAGACGTCCACACTAACTTAGTGGATATGACTCATGAGTGAGTCAATGCTGTGGAAGAGCAGATCGTACTATTCACCCACTACACAAGAACAAAGAGGGGGTTAATAAATCTATTTTAATAGAAGATGAAGTAACTCTGTGTAAAGAGAAAAGCTCGTAGTCTGTGATGATTATGATGAACCGACAAAAGAGCTTCAACCTAATTCTTTTGGTTGTATCCTCTGTGAGGCACTTTGTGTTACATTGTATGAAAAGTGCCATATAAATAAAGTTGATTTGATTTGATTTGTATGGTTGACAACTTTACTGTTCTGGTTCAGTCTCACTCCTCATTTCAATGTCAGCTCAGGTGAAGCCACCTGGTGGAGACAGTGGAGCATTTTGCAGCTACAGAGACACATGTTTTCCTCAAGAGTCGGCGGAGACCAAAAACCAAGCTAAAAGTTAGTGAATGTTGGACTGAAATGCAACCGTAAAAGAAATTTAACACTGTTTTAATAACATATTCACCATATCAAGAGTGTAGGTTTACTTACGGACCATAATTTTGGTGACGATATTAGCCTATTATAGCATCAAGTCCTCCTTGTTTTGGAGCTAGTGTAGTGTCCCTACCAACATTGAGACCAAACCTATGTCCTTAATGTTTTAACTTGAACATGAATCACTAAAATCAAATCAGAAAGATTGTGTCCAGTCATGTAAAAAAAAGTCTGTAAACCTCCACAACACATGAATATTCACTTCCTTCGTCTCTAGAAAACACAGACAATGTTCAAATTGCACCACAAGTGGTCACATATAAGGAAAATGAAAACAAACTTTTTTAAGACGTGAACAGATACCTGTGGCTGTCGTCTTAAAAAGAAGAAGCACTCAGATGTTGTTTCAGACATACAGTATACATTTTGAGTTGCCGTCATGCAGCAGCAGCAGCATCATTAAATGTGCAGGTGGTTCCTCTTTAGTAGGAAACCTTCTCCCTTGAGGCTCTGCTCACTTGTTATCTACAGTATTCGGCTGTCACACTGGATGACTTACTGATTTGAGGTTGGACTCCATCTCTGTGAAGTTCCACTCAGTCAGAGGTAGGCTTAAACTGAAGGGCTGCACACACACACACACACACACACACACAGAGGCAGGAGAGGGAGAAAAAAAAGTTAATTTGCTGCTGTGTATGAAAACGGCAGATACAACTACCAGTTTGAAATTTTTTAAATGTTCAATATCAGACATGTCAGAGTGTATTTGCAGTTGCCTGTCAGCATGTTTCTGTTTGTGTGATCTACTGACATCCATAACAGCGCTGGTCCCGGCCTCCACGGTGCTCTGCTGATGGCTTCTGAGCAGCAGCTGCTGCAGCTCCTCCAGGCTCATGTCCACATTCTCCACTGTATCGGAAACCTCCACCCTGAACACACACACACACACACACACACACATAGACACACACTTAATTCACTGCACAGTTTTCTGCCTCTTTAAACATCAGAATGTACGAGGCATGGCTTATATGGCTGGATTGCACCAACAAGGTTTTCTTTAATCCAAGATCTAGTCAGAGTTTGGTGAAATTAGGTTCAAACTTTAACTATGCAAATTCGGTCACTTTACTGCTGTTTTGCTAACCCTCCTCCCGCCCATGTGCATGTGTTTTTTTAATGAAACTGGTGAGAAAGCAGCGTTATACATCATATATGTGTTACAATGTGTATATTTGTGTAGTCTTATCTGTCATAAACAAGAGATTATGGGTTACGGGTTGGAGGCGCTGATCATGTAAGCTTGGTTTTCAGCCTAGAGACGCTACGTGGAAGGCAGAGAGTCTCCATTCTCCTTCGTAACAAGTTACAAGTCATTTATGTATTCATCACAATTACTCCTGAGCTGTTTACAGTATTTAGGTAAAGGTAAAAATGTAGCATATAAGGTACAAATCCTGCATAGTTCCTCTTTAAAATTAGTTAATCCAGGTTTAAAATTAAGACAAGCTCTGTTGCATCATTTCAAACTAAAATCAACCAGGTTTATTAATTCAAACTGAATTTAAACTGAGTTTAATACATAGGAATACAGTAACTGTGCAAATCCAAATTAAAATTGAATAAATTGGTATGCAAATAAATATATATATATAAATAATTAGCATGTTGCCTTGTGAGTTAAAGCTGCTTTTCCAAAACAAAACATACATTGTTGCTAGCTAGCAAAAAAAAAGAAAAGAGCTGTCTTCATGAGGAACTTGGGTTTCCTTGATCCATCTCAAAAATGCTGCCATTATGAAAGAAAATCCTCCTTGACTGCAAATTTCAAATTAATCCTATAGATCACATTTTAAACTGGTGTTAAAAAGTTTTAAAGTGCAAGTGAAAGGTCTCAGCACACCTGAAGATACAGGTGCGTAGGAGGAGGGCATAACCCAAATTGCAAAATTCAGAAGAAGCCCCCACACGCTGTCTCACTCTCAGTTATTTTATTAAAGCAACGTTTCGGTCAGGAATATGACCTTATATGCCTGATGAAGGTCATATTCCTGACCGAAATGTTGCTTTAATAAAATAACTGAGAGTGACACAGTGTGCGGGAGCTTCTTCTGAAAAAAGTTTTAAAGTAAAAACTAAACTCTGAACTAGTTTGGTGCAACAGAGGTTCGACTTAAGCTGTTAACCCTTGCTGGTGCAATCCGGCCTACATGTATAGTGTACGCGTGTGTTCTTCTGACCACCTACCGATCGAGGGCGGGTCTCTTGGTCCTCCTCTCCACCACGGCGGCCGCAGAGCTCCTCCCCTCCAGGACAGACTGGACCATCGCGACCGGGAGGACAGGAGGTTCTGAGGAGCAGACCTCACAGGAGGAGGTCAACGCCACGGCCTCTCCTCCACCCACGTTGCCTCCTTTCCCTCCTCCTCTCACGCCTGGACTCACGGGCTCTTCTTTGATGAGCATCATGCACTTCTCCCTGCGAGCAAAGTCAAACGCTGTGAGTCAAAAGTGATGGTCGGTCAAGTAAATATTTAAAAAAAGAACAGTCAGTTTGATGCAGCAGTGTCAAGTGCTTGTAGATGCTGAAGTAGATAATCACAAACAATTACATTTACACCGCTTTTCTTCCTTTGCACATTTTTATAGTTTTATACATTATGCATATCTAAAGCAGAAGTAAGCCGAATGTTTGTGTTAATATAAGTCTTAAATAGTTATAACTTCCGACAGCAATCACTTATCTAGAGTGTTTGGTCCGAAACACGGGTCTGTCAGTCACTCTGCTCTGCTGTAAGCCGAGGAGAAAACTTTCCTTGTATCCTACAACCTTTATCCAATGAGGAGAGAGAATGGCATAAAGGGGCGGTCCTCTCTGTGTGTGCAGCCAAGGGATGCGCGTGAATGTGGTGACGTAGGGACGAGGGCGGGGACTGCTAACTCCATCGGCTGACAAGAAGTTAGCCAAAACGACCGGATCGCTTACTTCTGCTTTAATTTGGTACAGTTTTGTCTTTTTTCTCTATAATTTAGTCTATTATAGTATTCAAAA
Organism: Trachurus japonicus; assembly: GCF_045865225.1. Lineage (NCBI taxonomy): Eukaryota > Metazoa > Chordata > Actinopteri > Carangiformes > Carangidae > Trachurus > Trachurus japonicus. The sequence continues at coordinate 26,264,759 of NC_140912.1, forward strand.
CATATGCATACTGTACATAGTTTTATAAAGATATACAGTGTATATTTTTTTCTTACTTTTATGTGTTATGTATATACAGTATATTGCTCTTAGATGCCCTTAGATTATATGCATACTGTCTGCTCTACTGGATACTTGAAATTCCTTAAGGATCGATAAAGCATCTCTAAGTCTGAGTCTGTGGACTTGATGGTGGATGTATGGTTGTGTGTTTGCTTAACTCACCTGGTCTCATCAGGCTGCATCTGGAGAGCCATGCTGGCCTGAGAAATGTCAGTGACGTCGGATATGATTGGTCCTCCTGTCAGCCCACTAGTAGAGCAAGAGGCAGTGTCACTGGATGGCTGAGGATGAAGAGGAGAGGGACTGAGGTAACGTTTCTCATCCTGGTTTGATTTGAAATAAAAAATAAATGGAGCTGTAACATTAGAGAGGTCTAGTATTCTCTACAGACTGTATAAACTGAGTTACTGTAATATCAGAATCAAGTTTTACCGTACAAAATACTACGTAGCAGAAGTTCACCACTTTCCTAAAAAAAGAGCATTTTAAGTATTATGTGCCAAAGGAGCTGAAATTTGTAACCTCTACGGTATGGTTGTACAGCTACCCATTAACTCTCATTTATTAATAACTGGTATTATATAAAACCCACTCTATGATACAGCTGCTAGACATTTCAAGCAGTGGAGCCACCAGTAAGTTACTTGTTCCTTTTCCACAGCTCCCTCCGTCACTGAAACATGTACAGTATTTATGATAAAGCAACATTTTAGTGATTCAACCACTAGTGACATTTTAAGGTAAAATAATCAGCCTTAAAATAAAGATATTACAGCATTTATATCCTTTTTTTCTGTAGTATGAAGTTATGAAACATGTAGTTATCGCTCCTTGCCTCCGTGTTAAAGCCTTTATGTGACATTTCTATGTTACAAAAACAGTTATCTTCCATCCACATTAACATTGGTTTGTACAGTGTGTGTGTGTACAGTCACACATAGCACATGTGTGGCCGTAAATCTGTCTCTACGCACTGCTTCCCTCTAGTGTTGGCAGAACATAACATGAAGCCTGTTGAAGTAAATTTATGTTTAGTATACATATTCAACATATCCAATATTTTTACTATGATATTGTGGATATTATGTTCCAAGTTCACTCTCTTGAGCTGCTGGAGACTGTGATTTACTCCGTATTACGACCGGTGGGTGCTAAATCAAGTGGCTTCGAGAGTAAAATCCCAACATGGCCGTGCACTCAGAAACACCAGGCAGTAACTACAGAGTTGACGTTTACTGGATGTGGCTGCCGGCATCATTTGTGCTCGGTGTTGGAAGGTCAGCAGCGCCCAGTAGTTTACTAAATATAGTTCCCAGCAAAATGTGTCATCGAGAGCTTCAATTACTACTACACATGGGCTTAATGTTTTACTAGATATTATTACTTATTTATTTAATACAAACTGTATAATTTTCTCACCGACTGAATGTAGAAGGGCTCGTGCATGGGCTCCATTGGGTGACTATGGCTGAACTTGGAGGCAGGAGGGCTGGGAGAGCCATCATCCAACATCAGGGGCCTGGAGGGAGATTACATTTTTAATTAATAAACATTCACGCATGTTGAGTCATAACAGTTAGACATGACAGCAGTGAGACACCATCATCACATCATCAGGGTACTGAATAATTAATGAGTAAAAAATTACACATTGAGGATTTGTTGTTAATTTTGGTGGTTTTGAATAATATAAATTCCTATAATTACTCTAAATTGAAAAGATCTCTGCTTTTTACCACTATTAAAACTGCAATGTACACTGCAAAAACTCAAAATCTTACCAAGAATATTTGTCTTATTTCTAGTCAAAATGTCATTTCTAGTCAAAATAAATCTAATTATACTTAAAATAAGACTCATCACATTTTAAAAAGTAGCTTGTTTTTAGACACTTTTTACTTTTTTCAAGCAAATTTTCCAGTTTAAATAAGTAGGAAAATCTGATAGTGGAGTAAGTTTTTCTTTCTTATTACAAGCACAAAAAATTGCGTTCATTGGCAGATTTTTGTACTTATTTCAATTGAAAATTAGTTTGAATGAAAACTGTCTAAAAACAAGTTAATTTTTAGGCAATGAGTCTTATTTTAAGTGGAAAGAGATTAGTTTTGACTAAAATTGAGACATTTTGACAAGAAATAAGACAAATATTCTTGGAAAGATTTTGAGCTTTTGCAGTGTAGGCCTAGCAATGAATGTGTCAAGGATTTAAAATATCAATTCTGCAGTTTGGCCATAGGAATGAATGGGACACTAGTTCACAAGGTCAACCAATCACTAGCTAACACCCTAACTTTTCAGATAACACTCTGGTTTATCGCAGATACAGTTTCTGCTGTTTATGTTAATCTGTAAATCCCCTGCTTTCATCCCTCCCCAATGTTTAACCCAAAGTTACACCCTGGACAACAAAAGGGTTGCTTTTCCCACTTGTTACCAACTGGTATTAGCTGACAATGCTAACAACAACAATAATAGCAAAGCTTTGCTTCTCTGACTTAGGCCTACTATCTTGTCACTGGTATTAATGCTAACAACAACAATGGCTACCAAATGGTAACTTTTCTGACTTGTTACCAACCCGTAGGCCTAATTGGTAAATGGTTAGCTATAGCTACCCCCCTGATTTTAACAGTTTTACCATTCGCTGTTGAACTGAACTTAGCTGAAACATTATACTTTTGCATCTAAAAGTGGCATACTTTCATTACCAAAAAGGAAAAGATGGCTGCATCTGTTAGCCACAATTGATCTTCATATGCAAAATGCCTCCAAAGGTTGTGGCCGATGAATTGGTATGAAGCATATTAGTCTGCTTTTTGTACGATTTTTGACCCTTTTAAAATATTTTTAGCTTTTTTAGTTGGTTAAGACTGAAAATGAAGAGGTAGAGTGAGGGGCTGAGTGCATGCTGAGATCATAGAGATGCTAAACATAGATCTCTTCAGGGAGAATATGAGAACAAGAAGGCCGTGCATAATTATGAGTAAAACACAGGGTGTAAAATGGCTCCTTTCCCAGGTAGCACACTGACCCTGATTTCTTTAGCATTTTTGTGCTCCGGCGTGCCGCTCCTTTCTCATGTCGGCCTTGTTCACACTCGGCAACAGAGCTGAACCAGCATTTTACACACACAGGCTGTAGCAGGGTCACGCACTCTGCTCTGCCTTCACTGTGTGTGTGTGGTGTGTGTATGTGTGTGTGGTGTGTGTGTGTGTGTGTGTGTGTGTGTGTCTGACTGACTGATTCAGCACTTGTCTCCATTCACAGCGCTTGTTGAGTTAGATTGTTCAGTTTGTCAGCTGAGCCAGCCCTTCCCTCTGCCCCTCTGTGGCCCTGTTTGTCTCACTTTTGTTGATTGCTCCACTGTTTGTGTGTATGTGAGTGTGTGTGTGTGTGTGTGCGTGCGTGCGTGTATGTGTGTGTGTGTGTGTGCGTGCGTGCATGAACGTGCGGTGTGTGCGTGCACTCACAGCTTTCTCTTTAGGCCCACAGTGCTGGGTGTGTTGGACTGCATCTGGCTGAACAGAAACTGAATCAGCTGGCGGAGAGAGAAAAAGCACAGCATGAATCAGCATCTTCACTTGGTCTCTCTCTCTCTCTCTCTCTCTCTCTCTCACACACACACACACACACACAAGCACACACAAACATACACACAAATACAAACACAAGTGGGAAAAGGAGGATAAGTTACATGACCTTTCCTTCATCATCTCATCAAAATGTGTTAGATAATCTATGACATGGGACACACATTGGGCCTCTTTGAATTCTACCATTTACTCCAGCTGTAAACCAAAAATAGACCCTGAACAATAAGAAATTAGGTGCGGTTAAGTATTGAATGACTATATAACTATTTTGAATCACATATTTAACAAATCAAATCAGGATGAAATCTCAGGATGAAATAACTTCCTGTTATACACCACTGTAGGTGTGTGCCAGTAGGATCCATTAAAGCTGCATTTGTTGTAGTTGTTGTAATAGAAGCTCAGGGGTAGCAGACTAGACGCAAATGTAATATTTGTATACTGAATTTCTATATGACATAAAAGCAGGTATGTACATATATGTCTAGCCTATATAAATCTGTATCTTTATGTATGTTTATGTTGTATGTCCATCTCAAATTCTGCCAATATTGATATTATAAATAAGTCTAAAAGTCTGAGAACAGTTTTGCAGAATGTGAAGGTAGGCATGTTTAAATCTGTATGTGCATGTGGTTGAATTTGCATAACTATATCATTCATAATTTCTATCTCATAAAAATTCACAATGTAGACTTTGAAATGCATGTTCATACAAAGATTTTAGCGTTGGTTTTTCATGTATATTCATAAATGTTTATCTTTATATATCTGGAGGATGGATGGATTGATGTGACATGGCAACATCACTCTTGATATAGGCCCACATGTGTCATATATTACATTTCTGAATGGGATGATATGTGGTGATGAAGCTGCAGATATGATATTGATTAGATGCAGATACACAGTATATTATGTATATATATATATGCACATATAGAGAATATACTGTACATCCTAGTTTCCAGTCTCTTACTTGTGAAGCTCAAACTGCAGCATAAAAGACTTGAGAACAGAAACATCAGATCAGGATGTAGTTCACTGCCTACAGTTTGACTCAGATGTGACTTCTTGTTCATGTCATTCAAACACACACACACACACACACACACACACACACACACACTGACCTTGTTCATGACTTTCTGTTGCTGTGTGTGGTTCTGCCTCAGTGAGACCACCTCTCTCCACAGCACCTCGTTCTGCCTGCAAACAGGAGGAGGAAGATGAGAGGACAGAGAGCAGCCATGTTTAGTAGGAGTCTGGAGTCGTGCTTTCAGATGTATTCAACATCCTCTGTACCAAAGAATTTCAATTATTTACTGCTCCACTAAAATGAGCAAAACTGTGGGTTTATATACAGTGGAGGGAATTAGAAGAGATTCACTATGGATTATCTATAATCAGCTGATCGGCACTAAAAACAAGAGTCTGGGTGGGTGGGTGGGTGGGTGCATGTTTTCTTTCTATTTCCTCCCTAATAAAGCCTGAAGTTTAATCCCTTCCACACTTCACCCGACTTCCATCTCTAACAGTGTTTCCACATCACTTTTCATCCAGGTGTCACCCACTAACCTGCCACTGCAGATTCTGCCGGCTCAGCACTCTACGTGGCCTTCCCTCCCTCGCCACTGCTCTTTGATATATAAACCTCATTTACTTGTTCTCTGTGACAGATAGGTTCATAACAAGAGAGAGCGTGCAACGTTACTCCTCCTCTGCCCAGAGTTGATGTCACAGTCAGTCTGCACCGGCGGGGCTTTATTTTATCTGTCAGACACAAGCAGTGCACAAGCAGCAGCAGCAGCACAGAGGGAAAGACAGTAGCTGAGGCTGAGGAGGATGTTGTCTAGAAAGGTGTGGCCCCCTCGTCGTAACCGCCATAGACCGCAAGGGCCAAACTAAATGAAACAGTTTGGTCTCCTGTTGGCTCGTAACTTCGACAACAAATAACTTTTTCTACAACACCTAGAGGTTTTAAGGCCCTTGGTTTATACAGCTGTATCATTCGCTGCTGCAATCGGCTTAAACCCAATACTGCAGTACTTATGTAGTCTTAGTAAATGGCTATATTGTTATTGTATATTTAATACAACAAAATTAGTTATGCAGAAAAGAACACAACATAAAGTTGCAGCAATAAAGTACAGTGAAGCATCATCCTCTTTTTATGCACCAATTGCTCGGAGCAAGCTACCTTAATGAATAAGAGACGTTACCTCTTTAGATAATTTTCTACTTTCTTTTAATTTATTCTTCCAATTTATCTATTTATTTTCTTATGTTTATATTTTTACAACTGTATAGTACTGCTTGAGTTGCATTTTATGTATGAAAGTTGTTACACCATTAAATTATTATTATTACTTTCCTGACCAACGGCAAAAAAGATATTCAACAATTCGTCCTTATACATCAAAACACATTCTGCTAATAAATAAAGTATAAAAAGAGAGCTATTTAAAAAAAAAAAAAATCAAATATAAAGCTACTTATGAAAATGTAAACTCAGTGAGTTTTCCCTGTGAGGTAGACTGACTTATTGCACTTGTGGCATAAAGGTGGAGCCTGACAAACTCTCTATGTCCATAGACCCAGGGCTACAATATGTATGTAAATAGCATTTTTGCCATTTAAACTTATGTTAAATGGCAAAACTTATGTATGTATCAGCCATTTCAAGAAGTTTAATGCGATCAGACTCAGACTTTCATTTGTTTTCAGGTACGATGATAAAATGGAAAAGGGTCGAGTCTGTGGTGGAATATTTTTCTGAGAGCTTTGTCCAGGCACATGCATGAACACGTGCACACACACATTTGTTCACATTCGTTTCTAAGAATGTTGTTCATCATTACTGGTGTGTATGAGTGTGTGTGTGTGTGTGTATTAGTGTGTGTGTGTGTGCGTACCGGTAAGTGTGAGTGTGTGTGTGTTAGTCAGGTGAGCAGGTGAACATTCTCTCCTCTCATTAGCAAACAATACTGAGCACAAAGCAGCCACATCACACAATGGACACACAGCAGCTATTTTCAGCAACAATAGCCTCTAGAGAAACAGTCAGTTCATCCACTGGGTAATTTGTTCCAACTTAGCAAGAGGAATAACAGACAGGTCAATCGCTCTTCTGAAATTTTCCCTGTAAAACCTGGCTACAAAAAGGGAACGTGGGTGCATTTAAACTCTGAAAGCAGCCACAGTGGGTTTGTATTTTTCCAAATTTGAAGGCTGCACACAGTTTTAAATGTCTAATGTTTCTTTCTTCTAAAATTAAAGGTACTGAAACACAGGAAAATGTGTTAATATAACAATGAAAAGATGTCTACACTACCGCATAATAAACTTTAAGGAGCCCAAGGAGCCTCCTTCTGACACCCACTCCCCCTCCCAGTGTGTCGCTTCAGGTACCAGTTATTAAATTAAAGATCCAGGAAGGAAGTCTAGTTTGAGCAGCAGGGCTAAGGCAGATTTATAATATTATAAGTCAGTATTTTATAACTCTGGAGGGTTTAACAGCATCGCATTTGCAATCATTTACTGAGACACCCAGCCAGGAGTAGTGAATCCTGGCTGCTGCTGCTGCTTCAGATTCCTATGCATTAATTTAATTCAACACAAGGACACAATTTAAAAGAAATACTGTTAAAACTAGATTTTCAGTCAGACTCAAGAATATGTAAAAGTATCAGACCTGTGTCAGTCAAACGTGTGCACCAAGCTTTGCAAAATTGTCAATAATCAATTGCGACTGACTAACGAGGTCTTTTACAGCCTGAGGATCTGAGGCTCCTGGGTATTTCTCAGTCTTGTCTGATTGGTAATCCAGCCTTCTTAATTACCTTTTTGTCTGTATTTCAATGTTTATTAATCTGCTGTATATACATGTATCTATAGCCTACAATATTTGGAAATAAACAATATATCTACAACACCAGAAAGCAGCCTATAACAGACTCATCTTGAATGATTATTATTAATTTTGTCTGTATTTTCAGATCTGTTAATTTCCTGCTATTTATTAATCAACTACTCATCTGCTGTATATTACAATAATATTTTCTTCATTGTTCACATCCTCTATTTCCTAAAGGATGTGTGTATTGTGTGGATATTACTGTTGTGGTTGCTCTCTGGGGACAAATCAAGTTTCTTTAATTGAATTTATATTGAACTGGACTGTGTATTGGGGGAGGGATAATAGTATTAATTTTTGTAGTTCAGATCCCACAGCTGTTAGGCAGTTGAGGTTTCACTTGAATATCAACATCTCGGCATTTTAACTCCATTTTAACAAGTGTAAAATATTAGAGTTACACCAATTTACATAACTGCTGTCGTGGTAGTGAACACACAGCACTTGTTTAGGAGCTAAATGAGGCCTTGGAGGACCAGGGGCACATATGCGGTCCTATTTTTTTTTTTTTATGGCTGTGCAACAAGCAGTGCAATCAGCGCTCGGACTCGTTTGGTATTTCCCTGACATTAAAAATTTTGCTTTGCCCATCTGTGTGGTATTTCGGTGCCCGGTACGGAGAGCATGGTGCACAGATGGGGAGGAGGGGTGCAAACAGGTGGAAGGGTCATTGAAATGAAATGAAATGAGATGAGATGAGCCAGTGCAAAGCAAGTTAGTGGGGATTTTGGCTGTTTGCTGAGTGTTTTGTTTCCTACCGGGTGCTGACTTGTGAATGTAATATAGCTTTTCTAGCCTTGAGTTTTGTGCACATCTCACCTTTACATCCTGGATATGTAGTCCACTGAGCCTACTGCATCTGGTCTAGTTTAAATACAGTGACACAGGGATAATGTATTTTACAGGCCAAGCTGAAATTTAGCTTCAACCTGACTCTCACAGCAAAAAGCCAGTGGGATTTTTCAGTTGAATTTTGCATTTACTGCAGAAAATAAGCTGTGTATCTAACAAAATAATACTTGAATTATTTGTTCAGCTAGCTACTCTTCACAAATGAAAACCACTTTTATGACTGTTGAAGCCTATATACAGTACAACCCACAAATGTAAACTGTTTCTGAACGACCTGCACCCCAGTCGGCCGACTTCAGTGTCACAGCTGCTAAACTTCACACGTGTCATTTGGTTTAGCTCACCTACCGACGTGGTATAAACACAACAAAAAGTGTGAGTATAACTAAACACTACGTCAAAGCAGACTGGTGGGTGATGACACTTAAAGGGATAGTTCAACATTTTTGGCAAATTACCCCATTGCCATAATCCCTATAGTCATAGCAGTAGGTTCGTTACCTTTAATTGTCGGTGCAAGCTGTTTTTAGAACGGCGGAGCAGAGCCGCGAGCTGCTCAGAGCTACGCTACGGAGGCTCATGGGATTTCTTGGTTTCTCTCATCAAATACACAATCCAAGAACTTCAAAACGCTCTGGTGGACAAGTTGTGACCTGCACATTCACCACGCTATGAGATAATAACAGAACGTTACGAGACGGAGTTGTTTTAGAGGTAAATACAGAGACTGCTTGCTGAAAAACTTGCATCAGCGGTTTTGCATGAATTTACCTCTAAAACGGGTCCATCTCGTAACGTTCTGTTATTATCTCATAGCGTGGTGAATGTGCAGGTCACAACTTGTCCACCAGAGCGTTTTGGAGTTGTTGGATTGTGTATTTGATGAGTTTGATGAGGGAAACCAAGAAATCCCATGAGCCTCCGTAGCGTAGCTCTGAGCAGCTCGCGACTCTGCTCCGCCGTTCTAAAAATAGCTTGCACCGACAATTAAAGGTAACAAACCAACTGCTATGACTATAGGGATTATGGCAATGGGCCAATTTGCCAAAATGTTGAGCTATCCTTTTAACATCCCCGTCAACCTCTGTGGTCCCCCACTTGTAAAAGCTACAGTAGTGTGTGTGTGTGTGTGTTTTAAACTCTCTACTCACTGTTTCATGTCCTGCATCTGACACTCCATGTTGTCCTGTTGTGTCCTGAGGAGCTGAACCTCGTACAGAAGTTTACTGAGGTCCTCCTGGCGAACTTTGGTCTCCTCGCTCTTTACTATAGACACCTGCACACACACACACACACAAAGTACAGCCTCATTCAGTAAATCTGCAATTTACAGACAAAAAGTTTAGACAAACTAACTCTTGTTCAGTTGTTTTTACATTTTACTTTTACTGTTTGGTGTATGGGTCCCTAGAGGATGGATCAAAATGTTTGGTGATTTCCTGACTGATGTAAGAAGAGCTGAATTGATGGTATCGGGACTTGGTTGTAGATCTTGAAGATGTTTTACCAACTCTGAGTCTCTTGGATTAGAGTCCAAAACTAGATGGACAGTCATAAGATTTCATATATTCATCAACATCTTTCTTAATTTGAGGACACAACGCAGATAAACTCTGATAATTCAAGCCATTAATATCTTAGCTTTGTTACACAAAGGGGGTCCCAGGATACATAATGTTACGTGCACTACACATTGTAATGAGTTGTATTTACAAAATGTTGTATCAAAAATAAAATAGACTTAATTCTATGAGACAAACAAATTTGTTGCACATGTTTGTACCATATATATTTATGTCTTAGCACAATATCTTTCATATGAATATCCTTTTTACATCATATTATTGTTAAATTCATCAATTCATATACTGTATATTTAAGATCCCTCCAATACTGTGATATTAAGTCGGCATAAAGTAGATACTGGTTATTTTGTTTGGAGACACTTTGTATTTGTGTGTGTGTGTGTGTGTGTGTCTCTGTCCACACCTTTCTCTTGATGTGCTCCAGCATGTGTTCGTGTCCCTGGAGGAAGTACAGATGTTGGAACTCTGTGTCGTCTCTCTCAGGCTTCACCAGGCCGCTCTGCTCGATGTTCACCACCTTACGGAAACCGTCTAGACAGACACACACATACACACACACACAGAGTAAATACTGTGAGGAGGAGGAGGAATGAAGAGAAAGAAGAAGAAGTAGTAGAGGAAGAAGAAAGTACTCACACATGTTGAGCTGTCGGACGAAGCTCGCCATGTTGTTGTGTTTAAAGTACTTAGGCAGGACTTCCTTAGCGAATCGTCCCTGGTCAAACACATGAAAACTGGTCCCAGTCTGAAACAGGAAACACAGTCAGGATGGTGGTGAGTTAGTTCATACCAGCTCTGATCAGAGTTCACACAAGTGGAGAAAGAAAATCTGATCTGACAGGACAAGATCAAATGATCTCTCTTTTCTCTTCTCGGGAGAGATTTGACATTTACCCGGATATAATATCTTCACTTGTTTGTTTCCTTCTTATTCCAGGGGCTTCATATTTGTTATAAATACTAATACTAATACTAACACTAATCAGTCTGGATATCAACCAAGCATCAGTGGGACCAGTGGCTTTCTTTACCTGTTTAAATCTCAGTAAAATGAAAAACAGTGAAGTTTTATGTTGTTTCAGAGCTGAATCTGAAACTATTAACAACTACTACATGTTGCTATCATGTACTGTAGCATATTTTGTCATGTAGCAGCTTTGTTGAACTTCTTCAAACCAACAGAGTTGAGAGCAAATAGCAAAAGTTCAAAAGGGTCAGGGAACGCTGTGATAACAGATAAGGCTGAATGAAGAAACCTCTGTGACGTCACAGAGCCACACTCAAACATGCTGCACCACTAATTACAACATCAGTGAGCGGAGCATCTGCAGGCTGCTGCTGGGTTACACAGTCTGGAGGAACAGAAGTGAAGAAAGAGACCTGACGTTCATTTCTTATTTTGGCTTTTCACTCTTTGAGCATTGTCAAAGTCAAAGTTCATGTAAATGTCATGAGATCTCAAACACTGAGCTGAACCCTTCGTTTGGTTTTAAAAACCCAAATGTAGGTGAGTTAGACCAAGTTTATAATTACTTTATTTAAAGTCCTGTAAAGAAAATATGAGAGGATAAACATTTTATACTAACAACACACTATTAAGCATTAGTTACATATCTAATTCATTAATTATAAAGCATTATCCCTATATGCACCTACATCTTCAAAGTTTGTTTATTATTTACTTCATCACTGATCTGATGCCACTGGCTTAACTGATATTACACTTAAATCATAAATGCCGGATCCATCATTGATAAAGAATATTACAATATAATCATTAAACACATTATAGATCGGCTTATGATACTTTAAGCTAACGGTTTATAAATTACATAATAGTAATATAATAAGTAATAATTACAAGTGCTCATGTGTTCAGGCATTCATTATGAATTTCAGTATTGACAAGTGTATTAAGTGTTATTATATATATCTTATATAAACACACTCACTAACCATTAGAGCCAAAATGACACATTGGTTAAACATCTATAACTGTGTTAACTAATGCTTAGTAGTGTGTAGATATTATTAAGTAATAATTCAAGTGTATTGAATGATATATATATTATACATTAACATAATATCTCATATGCTTTTGCCTAAGATCATAGGGAACTGTTCTCAGGCAACATCATGTTTGGACATTTTGGAGCCTAAAGCAGAATTGATTTCAAGTGTTTCTGTTTATTTTTGCTCTCTCTGGTTCCTGATGTGACACCAGCATGAGGTCCGAGAAGAAAATAACAACATTTTTTATTTCCTGTCATCATCATCATCATCGTGACCAGACCTCGGAGTTTTCCAGTGATGATGTGAATGTGCTTCATCATCGCCATGGACACGACTCACCGCCTGCTGTGACTGGACACACACAGACTATATATGATGAAATGAGTTTTTGTTAAGAAGGTAATTTCTTTTTTTGTTTTCCCCCGCCACAGGTTGAGATCTATTCATCGGCGGCGGCCATATTGAGCTTAGTCAGCCAATCAAACTCTCTCTTTCTCTCTCTCTCTGTCATGATGAGTCATGCTCTCTCTCCCAGTCTTACTAAGCATTGGCAACTGTAATCTCGCTCTTTTTCATTTCTGTGTATTTAAACACTTTACACTTTATTTAAATCTAAAATGAATGACCGTGTGCCGTCTGCACTGCAGCTGTGAACGGTGTGAAGTTTAGTTTAGACAATTTGTGACAAGATGTTGTTTTTTTTCTGTATTTTTTTTTTTTTTTACCTTGTATGTGGTGACGACGACGCTCACTTGTGTCTACTAATAGTCTGACAATGCAACAGCTGATGCTGCACACTCTAGATGTCATGGGATTGGGACAGCATCTGTTTTGTGTGTGTTTGTCTCCTTTCACAGAAGAACAGAGACGCTGTCCTCTTATACGAACGTTTATCACTGAAGCCTCGTTTTGTGTCACACACGTGTCATCGGCTTTTATCATTTAAAAAAAAAAAACTGGTGCAAATTTCATTATGTAAAGTGAGAACAATCTTCATGTCAGCATTTGTTTTACCAATAAATTGTTTCACAGTTGAACTCCTGTTTGCTTTTTTTTCCACAGTTAGCTTAACAATTAGCCACTTACGCCGGGTCAAAGGTCAAAAAATTAAGCACTAGCAAGTATAGTGCCATTTTTTTCCATTAAATAAAGGCCGACACATATTGGTGGTTAATTATAGACTAACAATATCACCTTTTATGAAATCTATGAAACAGTTTGCTGCGATATAAGAAAAATACAGGTGTTAGGAGAGTTTCCAATTCAAGATTTTGAGGTTACAGTTCTCTATCAAGGCAGCAAGACTTAATTTATTATCAGTTTTTGTGTCTATAATGTTGAATATAGTGGATTTTATAGCATTATAATCTGTTTTCACCTTCATGTAACGTCATGATCTATCAGAGGGCTATCATATTTAGCTTGCAACACAACACAACACAACACAGAGTCATGTTGGGATGTGTAGTAGGGAGCGTGTTTGTTTGACTCACGGCGCTCCAGCAGATGAGGTGGTTGGTGTCTGGATCCTCCACCAGCGTCCACAGCTTGGTGAGGAAGGCGGGAACGTTGCTGGCGTAGCTGCCGTCCACGCCCATGGCACCTGGAGACTCCTGCATGCTGAGACACCTGTCCACTGCCAAGACCGTTCTACAGGGGGAAACCTAAATATGTATGTGTGTATATGAATGTATGTATGTGGGCGTGAGTGTGTGTGTGTGCGTGTATGTGTGTGTGTGTGTGTGTGTGTGTGTGTGTGTGTGTGTGTGTGTGTGAAGACTCTCAGACTAGTCCATGTTTAAGAAACTCCTCTGCTGATGATCTGTTACTGATAATCCCAAGTTTGTCTCAGTCTCTTCGATTCCATCTCAGTCGGTCAAACTGTCTCTGGTGCGTCCTCCTCCTCGACGACACGACAACAACAACAACCTCACCTCGTCTCTGATCTCTGGTTTTTCTTTTTCTTTTTGCTGATCCTCTTCTTTTCTCTTCAATTAATCCTCCTGATTTTTGTTTATTTATTTATTTTTTATCTCTGCAGCTCTTTTGGTTTCTTTTTCTCTTTCACCCTCTCTCCTCTCTCTCTGTGTGTCCTCCCTGCCACACACCAGTCATCCAACTGAATGTCATCACAGAAGGTCCATGTCAGCACACACACACACACACACACACACACACACACACACACACACACACCATTGAAGCCCAACCCTGCCACCCACCCCTCCACCCCCCCCCCCCCCAACACACACACACACCCCTTGCCCCCCGGCCTCCCACTGACAATCAAGAGACAGCCCAGTAAAACAATATAGCATCCACACAAAAGCTTCAATAATACACCACTGTCCCCGCGTCAAAAGGCCGCTGGTTAAAGTGAAACAGTGCAGAGTTCAGAGCTGTGCCCGTAGCTACGCCAGGTACAAACAAAGGACACGGCTCCTCAGAACAAATATATAAATGTCTTCAAGTGGACACGCTGTGATATTTCTATGTTAACAGCAACTATACTTCTATATGAGCTGATCTGCTTTCATGTCGATTTTCTATTTATTTGTCTCTTTTTCATCTTCTATCAATTCTAGTTTTTCCTTTTCTCCTTTGTATTAATTAATGGATTCATGTGATGTTATCTTTGCCCATTCTTTATTCCTCACAGTGCATCTGGAGACCCGGGAGGCCGGTTTGTAGTCCAACGAAATCCTTAAATTAGAGTCAATAGCGCCCGATACAAAAAGTCCATAAAACTACACAAAAACCCTCTAATCTTCCTCCACACTGCTCGTCCGCTGCAATCCAAGTGTCCTGAAGGGATATAGTCCAGAGTTTACTCGAAACAACATAATTTAGGACATTTTTACAGCCTAAACTGTCCTGTATTGAATTTCCCTGTGGGGCGCGCTCTCACAGCTAGGAACTCTACTAGCCTATATCCCTTCAGGACACTTGGATTGCAGCGGACGAGCAGTAAGGGGGAAGATTACAAGGTTTTTGTGTAGTTTTATGGACTTTTTGTGTTGGGTGCTATTGACTCTCATATAAAGTTCTCATTGGACTACGAACCGGCCTCCCGGGTCTCCAGATGCACTATTCATCAGCTTGAGGGTGAGTCAATAATGACTGAATTTCATTTTTTGGTGAACTATTCCTTTAATCTCCTTCTTCTGAGGGTTTTTTTTTAACAACCCTCCAGCACATCTCTTATTGTGTCTAGGGAACATTACAGTGTCTCATTGTGCAGTAGGTTTATGGTATTATAGTGTGTTGTATAGTCTTGGGTTTCTCACAGATTGAATCCTGGTGAATTTGGTGATTTAATGTTGACATTTCCTTTCAAAATGTACATTTGTATACGATCAATACTATATAATAAATCTAAGCAACTGATTCTCAAATAGTTCATGAGGAAACACTCATGCCGTCTCAAATGATGGTTATTCTCCATGTTGGACACTTTTACCCTCAGGTCCAAAAACATCACGTACATTCATACACACAATGAATTTATCAACAATCTAAAATAAAAGTTTAATCAAACTTTCACATGTAAAGTATAAATAAAGTTAGTCGTCATGATGTCATAGGCCTAACTCAACAAAACACCAGTCAGTCACTGACAGGGCGACCACATGGTGGCGCTGTAGAGCTGCCTGCACTTTCACACTCAAACAGAAACTCTGCATCAACCAACACTGACTGACTCACAGCTCATGTCAGCACACTCACCCAACTTTATATTATGCACTCTGTGTATTGCTTAGTTATTAACTACATGAAGTCAGACAGAAGGTACTTTAACTATAGGAAATACAGGCTCACAGATGTGTCCAGATGTGAGAGGGCAGGAGAATGTGAAACATCAAAAACCCCTTTGTTAGAAACCATACAGTCTAATGTAATATTTATTACTTCTGAAATATATTTACCTTCAATTCATGTTAGTTTATAAGATTATGTGGCATGCAAATTTTTTTAGGTCAGAATAAGAAGCACTAAAGTTGTATCTTGTATCCAGTTATGTTCCTTGTCAACAGAATAAGTTGATTCCCTGTGGATGCATTAATAATTTATTTGAAGATATTTTTTTAATTACCTCTTTCTTCTTTATTCCTTATTATTCCTTTGGATGGCATCATTGATAAATACGTCTTGAACCCATCCTGCAAAGCCAGTGGCCTTTTATTACGTGTTGCATTATAAATTACAAATGAAACAATGGATAATGTTTGAGCCAATCTATTAGCAGCATTGATAGCCTATTATGGTCACTGGTGAGGAAACACTGATTACCAATGAAGAGAACACATTCTGTGTTTGTGGATGTGTTTATGCATTCCCATGGTCAAGTGCTCATTCATGTGTGAAATATGACTTGAATAATAAATCGAGTAAACAAACTGTGGGCCCCTTTTGCAAGTGTTATGTAACACTTAAAGCCACAGTGAAGCACATGCATGAAGTTTATCTGCTGCTGTCTGAAGTCTTCCATAAAGCTAACGTAGCTCATGTCACAGCCTGTTAGTGGAGTGACAGACAAATAATAAGTTGTTACAATAATAGGTTAATAATAAAAATAAGAATAAGAATATTTTTGTATGTGCAGCAACAATTTGTGTTGATTTACATGAATAGAAATGTTATCAGATCGAGTCTAACGAGTAAAGACTGAGATTTAATACCCTCTACCTCTCATTAAGTCTGATTCTAGCCTACGTATATTATAACTATAATAAGAATAACAGAAGGTGGAAAAGGGAAGTTTTCCAGTCTGGTAAAGTAGATATTCCTGTGCAAGATAAAGAAATAAATGTATTTTACAAGATGTTTAATGTTTCCTTTTAAAGATAATCTTAAAAACATAAACTTCCTGTTGTGAGGTGACGGTGTTACCCACCACTGTGTCGCCTACTTGAGGAGACAGTAGTGACTGAAATGAAATAAATCTACATGCTTTTAATTCACAATGCATTAGGAAGCGCTTCTTTTTGGCCAGTTTGACCCTTTTTAACGTTTATGTAGGCTTAAAAACAGAATATTTCCTATAAACCATAAACTCTACATAACCAAAGCTCAGTGATATGTGGGCGCCATCTTGTGATTGTTTTTAGTGTTGGGTTTTTTCTTACAGGCTTTTTTAAAAATCTTGTCTGATTTGCATTTTTTGCTCAGTAAAAGGTCTTATGTTCCATTTTTGTTGTACAGTAACGACACTTTGGCCCATAATTTCTGACAATCGTTGATATAGTTGACCTCAGGAAGACCCTGACTACTCACTCACTCACTATCAAGCATTTTTACTGTATCATTTTGGAGAAATTAAACCTCTAAGTTCCCTTTTTTTTTGCACCGAAAAGACAGCATACTCCATTTTTACTGTACTGTAATGACACTTTGGCCCATAATTTCTGACAATTGTTGATATAGTTGACCTCAGGAAGACCCTGACTACTCACTCACTCATTATCAAGCATTTTTACTTTATCATTTTTGAGAAATTAAGCCTTTTAGTTCCCTTTTTTTTTGCACCGAAAAGAACTTGTACTCCATTTTTACTGTACTGTAATGACACTTTGGCCCATAATTTCTGACAATTGTTGATATAGTTGACCTCAGGAAGACCCTGACTACTGCTGAGGTCAATTGCATCAACCATTGTCAGAAATTATGGACCAAAGTGTTGTTACTGTACAGTAAAAATTGAACTTTTCTGAGCAAAAAATGCTACTTAGAGGCTTAATTTCTCAAAAATTCTACAGTAAAAATGCTTGATACTGAGTGAGTGAGTCATCAGGATGGTGCTGAAGTCAGCTGTAGGCCTATCAACCAAATTATGGACCAAAGTGTTGTTACCGTACAGTAAAAAGTTAAATATTATATATATATAGAGATAACAGATGTGGATGTAGCCTACAGCTGCTTCATCCCTCTCAGGTATATGTAGAGAGGAGCATGGCCATCCTTAGCTACTTTAATAAAATGAAATACACAGAATGGTGTTTCTGGAGAGTTAACTGCCCTAGAAAGTCCATGAAGATCCTCCATCAACATAGCCACCATGTTTTGAAAGACTCATTCTTCTTTCGGTTTCAAAGCCTTCAGACAGATAAAATAAATTCATGAAGCGCTGCAACACAGGACCATGAAATAATTTATGAAATAGTGAAATAATTATATATGTTTTTTACATAAAATGAATTGGTATTTTAATTGATTAATGACACATTTAAGTAATTATTTTATGGTGTATTTATTTATTTAATTTTAGCACTTTCATTCCGCGATAGTCTTTAAGACACCTGGGAACTATTTTAATTGTCTCCTTTAACATTTCTTCTACTGAAACAAACAAGTCTTACACTGTATGAACCAACATTAACCTTAATAGTGTTTAAGGTTGTAGCTCTCAGTGACTTTAACACAGCTGTAGATATACTTCCTCATGTTATTTAAACCAAAATAAATACATATATTGTTGTCTAGAACAGAATACAATTATTAATCCAAGGCAATTCAGTTTTGCAGCTACCATTATTATGTTCATTATTCATTTGTTCAACACAATCATTAATTAGTTATAGTCAAGCTACAGAACAGAAACAGCATACATGATCATATTATACAAAAAATTAATTAATAGTTAAATAATTAATTAGTTAATTTAAGGGAGCAGGCCTCAAGAAAAACATGAGCAGCATGCCCATAAATCTGAAACAGACGGTTAAATTAACAAAACAGTGTTTTAGTTCGACTACAGCTGCTGGTGTTGAAGCTAATTTGTAGAGGCTTGAAAACTGTTGTGTGTTTGTGTTTCTTGTATGTGTCATGATGACGCAGGATTTTGAAGCAGTTATTCAGTATTTCATGCAAGATGTGCTACTCACCACTAAGGGAAGGAATAAGGATGAATTACACAAAAGTTTTTTGTTTTCTGTTGTAAAGACGTCATGGGCGTGATGCTCATCTGATTTATGTGAAGTCAAAACCGTTACAGGACATTTGTCATTTCTATTCCCTGTAAAAGAAAGTGAGGATGTTATTGTGTTGACGCAGACACACTCACTCACTCACTCACTCACTCTCTTTTCCATGGTGTTTTATATCCACGTAAAGCACTTCCTCATACACTCTTACACTTCTGCATGTGTTAGTCGGTTTTGAGTTGAGTGTGTGTGCGTTGGGGAACTGAAAGAGAGGTGAGTGAGTGACAAATGGAGTGCATCGCACCGTTCCCGTCCCGTCCCAGCCCATCAGTGTATCACTCCGTCGACACGTTGGTGTGACCAGGAGGCTGAGGTCACTCGGAGACCTCGTTTTCCCGAAACACGGCCTTGCCGGCGTTCCACAGCTCGGCATCACGCTGACACTAATGCTGTCTCTTCCAGTCAGGCAGATGCACTCACATGAAGGCACATATTTACTCTGTGAAATGTTTGCTCTTCTGCTTAAAGTCTGAACAGTCACGGCTGAGCAGCAGGAAGTGCAAACACATAAAGGAGGCAAAGATGGAAAGACACAGCGTACAGACATCGTTGATCTTGCGGTTGAATGTCGATTTGCTAAACATGAGACTGTGAGAACAAAGTGCGCAACATGAACCAAGGCCTGGAAAATCAGAGTGTATGACAGTGAAAATGAGATCTACATGCTTGAAAGACCATTTAACTAGTTTTCACATATATTACTGTCAAGAAAGCAATCCATGGAGCGGAGGGTAACTTTCTGTCAGATGTCATATACAACATATCTGTGTAGTCTTATCCGTCATAAACAAGAGATTACGGGTTAAGGGGTGAGTTTGCGTCATGGTGCCGCAGAGACGAGAGTTGGGGTCGGCAGCACTGATCTTGCAAGGTTGGTTTTGATGTTCAGTGGAAGAGCCTCCATTCTCCTTGTAACAAGTTACAAGTCATTTATTTAAAGTAAAATTACTCTGAAGCTGTTTAATTAAGGTAAAAATCTTGCATAGTTCCTCTTTAACTGAGGCCAATGAGGCCTTCACTTCTCTGGGAGTTGTTCTGGGTCCTTTGTGACCTCCTAGATGAATCATTGCTGCGCTCCTGAGGTTATTTTTGGTTGGGAAGGTTTTCACCTCTTTTCCAAACTTTCTCTATTAGTTCTCCACCAGCGTGGTTGGCTAGAGTCCCAAAGCTTTAGAAATGGCTTTGTAACACTTTCTACACTGATAGATGTCAATGATTTTGTTTTTTCCACCTGTTTTTGAATTTCTTTAGATCGCAGCATTATGTGTTGCTGTTTGAGATCTTTGAAACTACTGTTTGTTACTTTGTCAGTCGGGATGTCTTGATTGAACAGTAAAACTGTATTTTATATTTACTTGAGTTAACTTTTATATAATATATAATTATATAATATTAACATTTGTTTGATGATCATGTTGGTGTGGCAAATATGCAAAGATAAAATAAGAATTGAGGAGGGGGGCAAATATTTTTCACAGCTCTGAATCTTATCTTATCTTACTTGGGTGTTGACTGTTTAGTGGCTGCACTGTGGGCCTAGTTCAGTTTTCTTTGTCATTTTCTTTTAAATGGTGAATTGAACCTGAAACAAAAAGGTAAAAGTCAGCAGCATGACTGTCTTTGCTGCACTACTGGAGTATTCATTAGGAGAAAAAAAAACATCCAATGTGTCCAAATTTCACGTGAAGTTGAGCAACATCAGAGCGTGTCCTGTCCACAGCTGTGACACTGTGACCTTTGTACATCCATTTGTACCAGACCAGTATCCTTTTTTACATCAGATTCATCTGGTCTGTTTTAATTGGGAGTGGGAATGTAGAGCACAGCAGGAACGAAATCCTGTGAACGTGTAGCTTCAGCCCAGTCAGTCAGTCAGTCGCTAACGGGGCCCAGCTCTATGGAGCTACATGGTTGGTGCATCACTCACAATGGGTGAAAATGTGTGTACGTATGTGTGGCCTACAATAAAACATCCAGATGTTTCGGTGTGTGGCACCTGGCACAATCCTCCAGGATATTTAATGTCTCATGATGTGTGAACAAGGTGATTGGGTATTTTATCATATGTGCTCTTTACTGTACTGGATCCAATGTGTATGTGTGTCTTCTCAGTTCTATCGGTCCGACACAGACCTCATTATCTTCCTGCTTTGCGCTCTGAGCCAGACAATACAGCTGCCCTCACACACACACACACACACACACACTGTGGCCACTGAGATATGCAGCACAACGCAGTCAGCTCTCAAGTCGCACAAACAGATTCTGGGTCCCTCAGTTTGCAAACAGTTTATTTTTTTTATACTTCAGACAGAGACTTACAAACCATAGATAATGTAAAATTAAAGGGATGTTTCAGGGTTTTCTTTTTGGACATGAGGATGTGTGTCATGATTAGTCGCTGCAAAACCTGTAAGTAAGATCCTGTTCACTCCCTCTCAAATATAGGCCTACTAATATTTAAAATACTTAATAAAAATATTAATACCAAAAATGTTTTAATTGGATTTCAGACTTTCATGAATTACCCAGGCCTTTTGTTTAAATGATGCCTTAGCTCTTCCAAACGCAATACGTTGCTGACTTCCCGAAGACATAGACATATTTTAAATGTGGCCACAGGCTCCTCTCTCCTGTAGTATAGGTTTTGGGTATTTTGCTCATATCATACATAATGAAACAGCCTGTCAATGTCATATATCAGTTCAGCCTTATTAAAATACCTATCAATGAGTCTGGCTTCAATAATACTGTATACAAATTCAAATATATTCTTCCAAAATTGCAGATGTTTTGGCATGGATGGGGCGTGTTTCAAGTTAATCAGTAGTTAAAGAGTTAATTTGAAGGGTTTTTACCTTCCTGTGACATTTCCAGTACATTTTCTCAATCACTTTCATCGGCAGTGTTCCTACTGACAAACCGACAGAGTGCACTGTGTTGCACCACTTTCTGATTCGCACATCTGAGCATCAGAAATTCTGTGCATTCCAGAGTACAACTCATTCATTGATTGCCTCACACAACCTCCTTTAATGTGTCTATTTTTCTTTCACTTTAAAATGTCTAAAAAACAAAAGAAAAACAAAATCTATGTTCTTTATTTTGTTACATTATCCCAAATGTTCCCTTTAATTTTCAAACTTACTTTTTCATGTGAAACTGCTTTACTCAGTACTGACTTGCAGGTTCAATCACCTGCTGTGTTTATTTTTGGACGTAGACCTTTGTGGATGAGATATTAACTGAGGAAGAAACTCCCTTCTGATAATGACAACATTGCATTATAAACAAGTGGGTGCTGCTGCTTTTTTTTTTTTTTAACGGCCTTGATAAAGGGCCAGACTCAGAGATTAGAAATTTCCCACTGGGAGGTCGAGAAGAGGCCAACCAAGTTCAGAAACAAGTGCACGCACCTGTGTGTGTAGCTGTCTGACTCCAACTGCTGTTGTGTAATCATGGGTGGGGTGGTCGTGGCTGTCGATTTGTGTATTAATATCTGAACTGATAACTGGTAATTTGGTCATCATCTGTATTTTTGCTGTTGCTTGAATTAGCTCGAAATGTGACTCAGTATTTGAGGCAGGGCAACTTCAATCATGCTTCCTCAACAGAGTTTGTAAGAGTTTGAACCAACCACGCACTGGTTACAGGGTCAAGCTGTACAACAAGTTGTCATTTGGAAATATGGGAAGTTGGACTCAATGCTACCCTATAGATTGCCACACAAAATTCACATAGGGTTCCACTGAAGAGATTTCTTAAGAGTTTATTGTGTATGTCACTGTTCTTTAGGAACAAAGGTCACACTTGATTTCATGGTTCACTAAAAACATGTAAGAAGTAGTTTAGATTTAGACCTAGATTAAATTAAATCCATGTATCCATCCATTAATTGGCTATACTGCTTTTCTGTGCAGGACAAACAACCTCACACACTCACATTCATACTGTAAATCTGATTAGAAAATAAATTCAATGTCAAACCACTGACAGAGGTGTCAAACTCATTTTAGTTCAGGGCCACACACAGTGCAATTTTATCTGGGCCGGACCAATAAAATAATAGCATAATAACCTATTAATAACTAGAACTCAAAATGTTGTTTTTAAATAGTGTTTTTACAAAACATTATGAACAACCCTAAATTTCTTGAGAAAAATACTTAAGTTCAACAATATTATGCCTCCTCTGTCTTCTATGTCATTTTCACACTTGGAAAATTCATCCCGCAGGCCGTTTGACACCCCTGTCATACTAGGTCCAATATATGGCTAAACTTAGACAGTATTGTACCAATATGCTGCAACAGAACCCATATTTAATGCTATGAAAAACAGCCTGTACTCAGACAAAATGTCACATCATATACTACTGCCTTCATAATAACACATTGAGAGCTCGGAGGACAAAATGTCCATTTGGCTTCATTTTGACATTATTCGCCGTCTTAAAAAGGTCATTTGCTGCTGCTTATCAGGAAATTGCAACGCAGGGATCACAAACTTTACTTGCACCCACACATGGTCATGTCCTCTTATTCTGAAACTCACTGCTGAGTGATGTTGTGAAATTGACCAAATCAATCTGATGCAACAACTTTCATTTGGTATTTCCTTTTTTACTTCCCTGCCTGATAAGCAAAAAAAAAAAACTTTAACAGACATGAATTGTTACAGAGAGAGACACAAATGAGCACCAGTAATTTCTAACATTAACAAAGACACCAGTGTGACAGAGGGTGAGAAACACACTTTTTTTTAAAAACTCAGCTCAGTCACACATTGCAAACACACACATACTGGGCGTATGGCTTCATGAGGACTGCTGCAGGTTTTTGGTAAGTGACGTCAGAGGTCACAGAGGGGAGGTGTGGTGGAGTGAGTGTGTATTTTGGGGTGAGTGTGTGTGTCATAGAGGAGGGAGGGCCGGTGTTGAACTGTATAAATACAGAACAGTGATGGACACTGAGCACGAAAAAAAAGACGCACAAGCACGAAGGAGCAACTTTTAACTGAGACAAGAAGAATTTTTGAAGAAAGATTTTGCGATGGCCAACCGTAAGTATCTATCTATTTATCTATCTATCTGTCTATCTATCTATTATTCTTTCTTTCTCTAGTCGATGTTAGAAAAACTCTATGGGAGACTATGCTCTGCGTGAAAAATGTGCTGATGTTTTGATGTACTATTTGACGCTCGGTTGTGATATGATCCATCATAACTCCTGCCACTGCAGCAGCGTTGGATCAGGCCAGTCAAACAAGCACATTAGAAATTTATAGTGCTAGAGTTCATTCATCTTCTAATCTAACTTGAATTTTTGACTGTACCAAAAACACATTTTGTCTGATTCTGGATGGAAACGATCTCAAAACGTACGTAGGTATATAATCAAAGAACAACAATTATTTTGTCATTTTCCTATAGACTATTGGGATTTTATTCTGAAAGACAGTCTTTCTACCCACATGTGTCAGTTAATTCACAAAAGCAAATGTGGCTGGTTTGTTAGTTAGCTCGCTCCTCTGGCCTGTTGTTGTTGGTGTATTAAACGTGCAGGTTGTTGGCAGAATCAAGCAAAAGTACATATACAGTACATAACCGTCTAAATAATCATGATTTCAATATTGGCCCAAATCATCGTGATAATGATTTTTGCCATAATTGATAATCATCCAGCCCTATTTTGTGGGTTGTATTGGAAAAACTACTTCAATCATAATGTTTAGCCTGACCTGTGACCAACTACTGTGTAGTCACAACATTAATGAAATTCTTCCAGTGTTTCATTAAACAAACATCCACAGCAGGTGTTTTCTGACAGACTTGACTAACTTTTACTCTGTTTTGTCCCATTAGGTTTGATTGCTAATGTGGATGTGATGAGCCATGAGAACAACTTGGCTCACCGCACCAGGGAGATCGATCAGAAGCGCTTGATTGTGCGCAGGGGTCAGCCCTTCTCCATCACTGTGCAGTGCAATGACTCTCTGCCCTCTGGACACCACCTGGAACTGGTGCTGCACCTTGGTGAGTACAATCCAACCTGGAAGAGGTTAAACAAAATTATGTATTGTTAGTATCCTTTAATACTCTGATGCCACTTTGCAATAGCATGCTCTTGTTTATACTGAACCTGGCAATGTGTTGACACTGTATATCAGTTTATGGAGAGTAAAGTGCTTAAAATGTAATCATGAAAGTCATTTTAAAAACTTTGGACAACAGCTAATCTAATGTTCAATATAACTTTATATGTGATGGGCTTACAGTTTGTTCAGTTTTGTTTTTTGGAGTTATTAAACAAATAAATACTAGGCCTATATGTTTAATTCTAATTTAATGGTTTAAATACGTCCCTGAGTCTGTGTGTTCAGACATTTTTAATAATATGCAACTTAAAACTTGTTCTTGAATTCAATCATTTATCTCTTTACTGGTGGCAAATGAATTTCCCACAATTTAAGACACAGTGTGGTCAATTTTTTGACCACTCTGTGTGATAGTGCGATGCCTATCAACAGCCTATCTGTTGATAGGCATCGCACTGATGGGAACAATTTTCTGGAAGAACCACTGCCTGGTTTAGACCTAGGATTTTCCCAGCATGTTAAGAGGCTGGGAGTCAGAAAAGCAAGATGAAGATCTCATGAACTGATGTCTTAAAAACGATTATGTGATGGGTTATTTGTATGTTTCTTTAGGCAAAAGAGACGAGGTGGTGATCAAAGTTCAGAAGCAGCGTGAGGCTGGAGACAAGTGGTGGTTTGACCAGCAGGTGGCGCAGGATGAGATACTGCTGACTCTGCACAGTCCAGCCGACGCCATCATTGGCCAGTACCGTCTGGCTGTGTTGGTAATGTCACCAGAGGGCCGAATCAGGGAGGAGAATAAAACAACTCAATTCCACCTGCTCTATAACCCTTGGTGCAAAGGTAAAAAAAAAAAAAACACACACACACATTAAAGTTCATCCATTTTGACCCTCACCTGTTTAAATGAACCAATACATATGAAGCCAACTGTGTGTTTATGGGTAAGTTGAGCATCGCCAGTGTGAGACAGCATTTTCCATCAGCGTCATCAAAACACCAAACGATGGAATTTCTCACAGATCAACACAGCCATGTGTTTTTTCTAATCAAGGCCCTTGAACACAAACATAATTCATATTAGCTGATTCAGAATTTATGTTGACGGCTTGTTGGCTGTTTCTGTTTCCTGTAGACGTGACACCACACCTATGTGCATGATGGGGCATTAAAACCTCTGCATTCATTTTGCTGCTTGTGAATGTTTGTATTAATGTCATGTTTTCTGTGTGTGGGTATCAGATGATGAGGTGTACCTCCCTGATGAGACGCTGCTCCAGGAGTATATCATGAATGAAGATGGACTCATTTTCGTGGGGTCTTCAGACAACATTAAAAACATCCCCTGGAATTTTGGACAGGTATCTCTCTCACACACACGTCCATTATGTGAATGGGTTGAGTCGAGTGTGTCCGTGTCCATCAGGGCAGTAGGTGACCTGTGTGAATTGTCACAGCAGTGTGACAGCGCTGCGGCTTTGGCTGCATCAGGAAATCTGTTTGTCGGACGGAGGAACCTTCTGGACAGGAGGTGTCAGAATGTAACCAAACCACACAAACAAGGGCTTGTCCCTTCGCAGCTCGCTGGGAGGACAGAGAGGAAGGCAAACAAGGAGGCAGTGTGTGCCAGACAAGCAAACAGATAGATGGCAGGCAGGGGGTGGTGTAACTGATACAAAGATTGAAAGCAATCAATGGGAAACAAATGTGACTCATGATTTCTCTCAATCTTCTCTCTTCCAGTTTGAGGACGATGTGATGGACATCTGCTTTCAAGTTCTGGACTACTCCAATGATGCCCTGAGGAACTCCAAGATGCACATCGAGAAGAGATCTGACCCCATCTACGTCGGCAGGACGATCACTGCAATGGTGACAATGATCTCTTAGCACTCACTGCTAAAACAATAGCACATGTGGTCCAAGCACAAAAGCTTTTAACAGAAAACTGAAAGCATGTTGTAGGAGATACAAGAAACCTTCTCGTATCTAAACCAGTGCTTCCTGCATTGATTTGCAGCTTTAACAATGTGTCCTCCACATGTTTCCTCACCCTCTCCAGGTGAACGCTAATGATGACAGAGGTGTGTTGGCTGGTCGCTGGTCCGAGCCATACTCCGATGGAGTTGCACCGTACAAATGGAACGGCAGCACGCCGATCCTTCAACAGTGGAGCAAAGCTGGCGCCAGGGCGGTCAAATACGGCCAGTGCTGGGTGTTCGCTGGAGTCGCCTGCACTGGTAAGACAGACCTCACTAGATTTGATTGTTGCCTTATTCAAGTATGCCAAAGTATAATGGCTCTGAAGATAAGGAGAAGGAAAAGTGGTGTCTGAGGTGTTGTTATCTTCACAGTGCTTCGCTGTCTGGGAATCCCAACACGCCTCATCACTAACTTTGAGTCAGCCCATGACGTTGATGGAAACTTATCCATCGAATACCTGATGGATGAAAAACTGGAGAGCCTTCAGGGGGACAGCATCTGGTAGGAGTCAA
This sequence comes from Trachurus japonicus, assembly GCF_045865225.1. Classification (NCBI taxonomy): domain Eukaryota; kingdom Metazoa; phylum Chordata; class Actinopteri; order Carangiformes; family Carangidae; genus Trachurus; species Trachurus japonicus. Next base: position 26,292,353 of record NC_140912.1, read on the forward strand.
AGTCGAAAAAATAACTGAATAGTAGATGATATATCATCTAATATGATAAATTATTCATCATCCCCACATCTTGTGTTTGCAGGAACTTCCACTGTTGGGTGGAGTCCTGGATGAGGAGAGACGATCTCCCCAAAGGGAATGACGGCTGGCAGGTTCTGGACCCCACCCCTCAAGAACGGAGTGATGGTAGGCTACATTTATAATTTCTGACTTTCGTTTGTTCTCTGAACTGTTCTCAGGACAAGGTGTTAGCCTGAAAATCAAACTGAATGAATTTTCACTCTTCAGATGAGTTTCGCTGTGGCCCTTGTCCAGTGACCGCCATCAAGGAGGGAAATCTGAAAGTGAAGTACGACGCTCCGTTTGTCTTCGCTGAGGTGAACGCTGACAAAATCTTCTGGATGGTCAGATCAGATGGCACGAGGCAGAAGGTGACCCGGTTTTCTTTTGATTGATTTGAAATGAATTTCAAGGTTTAGAACAGAGTTTCAATGTGTCGTTCAATGTGCTTAACAGAGATATAATACCTGATCAAAGTGTAAGATGAGGGCAGGGGTGAGTCACAGTTACAATTGATAATAATGATAATAACAACAATCGTATTTATTGTTAAAGGTCAAAGTGGACCAGAGCACTGTGGGTCAGAACATCAGCACCAAAAGTGTCTACGGCAACAAAAGAGAAGATGTCACTCTGCACTACAAATATCCTGAAGGTTCGTAGGTGGAGCACAAAGATTGTTCAATGATTGCACAGCCACTATGAATACAAAAAAAAAACCTTGTTGACCATAATCCCATTTCTATAGTTCACTTTCCTCCACTGTAGTTATCTGCTCATAATGATCCACTAAGACTCCTGGTTAGGATCAGTCCTCATGTACCAATGTCTTCTCCACAGGCTCCAAAGAAGAGAGGAAGGCGTACGAGAAAGCAGGAGGCCAAGTCACAGAGCCAGACAGCGCCATTACAGAGCGGGACGGTGGCAACACAGAACCTTCACAGCTGCAGATGTCAATCAAGCATGCCCAGCCTGTGTTTGGGACCGACTTTGATGTGATCGTTGAGGTATGTACCTGCAAGAAGAAGTGAATTCACACACTGGGGTTTCACACTGGCAGGGCTCTGTGCCGGTTCCAGGTCACAAACCCAATTTTGGGCCGGCCGCCGCGTTAAAATAACAGGTTTGAAACCTGAAAAGTTCGTTCTCTAGACCCAAAGAATAGTTGGTTCTTCCCTGCGAACCATGATATCATTAGTGGGCGTGTCGTACTCTAGACTGTGAAGACGAGCAGGAAGGAGGAAGAGAGGGCAGCGACTGAGAACCTGAAGAAAAAAAATTTGTAGTGGTCTGCTAAAGAAACAAAATGTTTGGTGGCGATTTGGGCATCTTTTTTGGGGCTTCATAAAGTAAAATAATTCTTATCTTTGAACTTGGCTGAGTTCACTTGACCGCCAGACCAATTAATTAATAAACTTAAAAAACTGAACAAAGATTAGCGAGACAGCAAAAAAAAGCTAAAGTTTTGCCACTGTTGTGTTTACTTCCGCCTGATTAATGCAGAGTAATGTACGCCTACTTTTGTTACACTTAAACTGGTGTGAACGTGGGTTGGTTCGCCAGAAAGCACCAAGGTTGCTGAGACTCCAGAAAGGCACCAGAACCGTGTCTGTCTGAAAGCACCCACAGTGAATCAGGGGCTGCTGATGCTGCTGGGTGTATAGTTGTGTCGACCTCTTTGATGACGAGTCCCTTCTGTCTGTCCACAGGTGAAGAACGGTGGAGGTAAGGACGCCAATGCTCAGCTGACCATCCTGGCCATGGCTGTGACTTACAACTCTGTCAGTCTGGGGGCGTGCAAGAGGCAGACGACCACTGTGACCGTACCAGCTAACAACAGTCAGTACCTGAAGTAGAAACTCTTTAAAGGCAGACATACTGTAAAACAATAAGAGTCTAAATATTAAATGTGTGTCTATGTGTGTGTGTGTGTGTGTGTGTTCAGCCCACAAGGAAGTGATGCGTCTGCGCTATGAAGACTATGCCAAGTGCGTCTCTGAGCATCATGTGATCAGAGTGAAAGCCCTAATAGAGGCCCCAGGGCTGAACGAACCCATCATGACCATAGTCAACATCCCACTGAGCACACCTTCTCTCCTCGTCCTGGTGGGTACACTTACACTACACTCGGACCATGAAGCCAACAATATGGTTGGGCCGAACTGGTCTTTCTCAACAAAAGGCACAGGCCTAATTCAGTTGCCCGTAGTAGACGGACTTGTTGTGACGACCTCTGCTGAAGCAATTCCCAAACTCAAGCATGCAATATCTGTGGACTTTTGTGCACACCGGCCATAAATGTCTAGCATAAGTGACACAATTGACACGATTCGTGAGCTGATAAAGACTTTTTCCTGATCAAGCAACATGAATATCACTTGAACTTCCCTTTGGCCAAAAGACGATAATCTTAAAGACATTCACAAATGAGAATCAAACAGTAACCCTTTAATTTACAGGCCGCTAATTATAATGTGATGTCAAGAAATAGCCTAGAAATAACGGTCAATTTCATAGTAATGTCATATTTTTCATAAATGCAAATGATTACACATGCTTTTCATGCTTTGAATTTTTTCAGAAAGGCCAGAATTTTTTTCTACCAAGTCCTTGCAATTGACCAATATCTCTGGCCTATTTCTATGCAATCAATTGTTATCTCTTGGCTAGGCCTATATTTTTCGACATTACTATGAAATTGACCGTTATTTCTTGGCTATTTCTTGACATTATCACGTAATTAGCGGCCTGTAAGTTAAAGGGTTACCAAATAAGCTTTAAGATAATAGGGAATGACATGAGATCATACTATCCTGTTCCATCAGTTCTGGGTTCTTTTTCATAGAAATATGTGATGTTGTGACATACATATTTGATATTTGAAATATTTGACATACATATTTCAATATTACACTAAGCTGCCTCCTCTTCTTCCTCCAGGTGTCTGGAAAAGCCGTTGTAGGGGAAAAAATCACAGCCTTCGTCTCCTTCACCAACCCTCTACCCGTCCCACTGAGGGGTGGTGTGTTCACTGTGGAGGGGGCCGGTCTACTTCCTTCCACTGAGATCCCCTTTAGGTAAGTGTGCTGACGAGGCGTTCAAACTGCAGCATGTATTGTACAGGCTAGAATAAACAGTCTGTAATAATGGCAACAGATTGATATTTCCACTTGTCTGTGAAAGTGAAACATTCATCCCCTCATCTTTCTCTTCTCTCTTCTCTCTTCTCTCTTCTCTCTCTCTCTCTCTCAGTCATGACATTTCTCCAAGCCAGAAAGTATCTATGAAGTTGTCCTTCGTGCCCATGAGGGCCGGGGTGAGGAAGCTCATCGTCGACTTTGACTCCGATCGGCTGAAGGACATGAAGGGAGAAGGAACCGTGATTGTCCGCCGGGCCCATATGTTGGCTGGATTTTAATGTTTGAGCTGTCTGAACCTGAGAAAATGTGAGACGAGTAGCTGCCCTGTTTGAATGGAGGTTGTCTTTTTTTTTTTTTACTTCCTCTTTATGTTCCTCCTCAGTGCTATTTCACTCCTGTGTCTTACTTGACTGCATTGCTAAATTTAACATTTTTTCTCCTGTGTTCAATCCCACTCATTGGTCCAAAAGTCAGTCACAGCTAGTTTTAAGTGTCTGACGTTTAAATGTGGTGTAAGTTTAATATATTATTCCATATAGTTTGTTACTGTTGAAAAGCATCTGATCAAAGAAAATCTGTTGTTGTGTTTTGTTCCTGAATGACATTTTTGCACTATTTCAGTATGCAACATATGATTGAGAGAGAAAAAAAACACAATTTTGAATACTTAATCCTAATATTTATTCTTTTTTTATATATATATATATACACAGTATATATAATAGTGTGTTCATGCTGATATTAAACTATGCACAGTCTGCTTTCAATAAAGATTTTTTTTATCACACTTATGCTTTGTTGCTTCACATGTCATTACCGCTGTGGGTGTAATATTCAGAATGTGACAAAGGGAAAAAAGTCATGTTAAATACCAAAACTATTATTATGAAAAGTAGGGAAATGGAAAATCACCGTTTCGTACTTGTGATTAATGAAAGTAGGAGGATTAGCACATCTCAGTCTACAGTCCACAGTGAGGACATGACCTTATGTTACACTGTGTAAGTGTGGTTGTTTCAGTTTTACAGTCAGCACATACCAAAATGTCAAAAAAAAAAAAAACTGTCAATCAATACTTCTGCTTTCAAAATGGTGCTTCAGTAAACGAATTAAAATCAAAGTTTTAAAATAGTGTGTGAGGAAATCACACTAATGTGAAAAACAGAAAACCTATAATGAAGAGATTGTGGTGGTCTAGTGCGACACCTAGTGGCAATGACGGTCACCTATACTGCAAAACCTGATAGAAAAAAGTAAGTTGACCCATAAATGCAGTCATCCCTTTTGTTGTTATATGTTATAACAAGATGATAAAATAAAGAGTATAAAGTCATCATTGTACTTGAGAGAAGTCAGCCTACCTCAAGGGGAAAAACGTTGTATGATGAGAAAGACAAAAAAGGGGGGAAATTACAACTTTATTCCCATAATATTGTGATTTTGTTTTCCTCATATCAACTGACTTGTTTTAAACAATATTATGACTTAATTCCCGTTATATTTTTACTATATCCTCGAAATTAGAGGCTCTTTTTTTCCTGGATAATAGGAAGATAGGGTTAGCGAGCGAGCGAGCGAGCGACAGACCTGACACGTAGTCAGGCTCCGGGTGGGAGTCGAGTAAAAAAAAAAAAAAAAAAGGCTTCGGAGAGGGTGCAAGTGAACATTAAGTGGACATACTTTAATGTAGAACGGGTAGGCTACTTTTACTGTGAGTGTGTTTTTCTTGCACATTTTCGTTGTTTTACGTTTTTATTGCATCTAATTTGGCTGCTGCAGAAGTTGAGCTTTTGTATGAGTCGCTCTGCTCGGTCCACCGTTTATCACCGTTTGGGACTGTTTTCGAAATCTGCTATTTTCTCATCTTTCCCGCGGCTCGTCCAAGGTTGTTTTTTGTTGTTGTTGTTGTTTTGTTTTGTTTTTATCTGTCTGTATTTTACGGGTATTGTGTACAGAAGTTAGGCTACGTTAATGTTGATAGAAACCGACTTCAGATGTAACTTAGGTAGGTGTTTGTACCACCAGAGGGAGGAAGAGAACCACGTTTGAGCCACTGAAGATGTCAATGTTGTCTTCCGGGTTGAACACAAAGACGGTAATTCAACAATAAGAGCACGAATCAAAGCAAAAAAGACCCCCAAGAAAGGGAAGAATTGAAACGGTGGTTAGTCCATTATATACCAATGTTGGTCCCCATTTCTCTACATGTCAGGATGGCCGAGCGGTCTAAGGCGCTGCGTTCAGGTCGCAGTCTCCCCTGGAGGCGTGGGTTCGAATCCCACTTCTGACAATAACCTTTTTGCACCACGATAAACGTTTCTTACACCAACACAGACCTCTTCTTTTTTTTTCTTTTTTTTTTACGTTGCCTAAAACTTTTATTTTGGAGATTTCCGGCCAGCCAGTAGTTGGCTGCACCTCCTATTACTTACCAGGTAAGTCATACATGCTACAATAGCACATGTAGGCTATTACCTCAATGATTACAGGTCATTATTTCCACAATACGAAACTTTGCTCATCGTGGAATATTATTTGAGCACAGTAAAACACAATATTGAGCTCTTAATCAACATTCGCAGTTCAAATTGACTCAAACAGGTAAGCTAACATTTTATAGCCTGCTGTCAGGATGAACAGTGTAGCCTAATTGGTCCCAAATAAATACAATTTAACAAATATGACAACATGATTCAACAGAAAGATTGCTAATATTCTTTATGTTTTTTTGCCCAGATGTAATAAATGTGTAAATCTACTCACCATTTCGATGTAGCTAAGTTATGTTATATTCCCCAACTTTCGAACAACTAGCTAGCTAACGTTTTAACCGCTCTACGCACTTGAGTTTAAGCCCCGCCCCCCGGTCCAACATTTCTGCGACGTGATTGGTCAAATGTTGGAAATGTTGGAGCTCGTGGAAGATCGCGCGGTGCTGATTGGCTACCGAATGTTGGAGCAGCGAATGTGATTGGCTTAATACAGTCAACATTTCTCTGACGTTTCCAACATTTTCCCAAATTATCCTTTGGTAGCTGCCGCGGTAACTTATACAACTTTCCTCTGGATGCGCCGGTTCGAATCTCATATCCAACACAACAACACAAACTTCTCCCTGGATGCAACAACTGTTTTCATTCTGCCAGAAATGTCACGAAGGTGTTTTATACCGGTATATCTAATTAGTTCAGACCCAAACCATGTAATTTGACCCAGAGTGACTCATAGAAAGAGTTACAATAGAGATTGCCAACGTGTCGTCATCATGACGTATTCCCGGCGGGGAACGCAAAGCATTGTGGGAAACTTTGGCACAAACAAACGCGCCAGACTTTGAATTTGTGGAGGCAAGAACGCTAGTTTCAAATATCTACTGCTCTGGTTTGAAGATGCCATCAACCTGCTGTGTTGTGAACTGCAACAGTCGTTCGCACGATAGACAGGGCAAAAAGTTACATTTAGTACCATATAAGTAAGGGATAATGTATAGTTCGGAGGTTGTTATGGAGAAATAAACCCCGACAGGTTGTATGGAACCCGGTTTCATTCAACATGAAGGGGTTTATTTCTCCATAACAACCGACCAACTGTACATTATCCCGCTTATTACACGGTTTAGTTTACGAGTGAAATAATTAATTTGAAACATAATGTTGATCAAAATACGACTTTCATCGATTTAAAATTGCATTTAGCGAATCTGCAAGACCGGTCACTTCCGCTGTTTTGCCGAGCCTCCTCCCGTTCGTGCATTTGAAGCCTTTGATAATCAATCAGTGGATCGATAGATTACCATACACGTGTTAAGATGTGTGTATTGTGTGTAGTCGTATCTGTCATAAACAAGAGATTAACTTTACTGTTTACGGGGTGCGTTTGTGTCGCGGAGCCGCGGTGCCAGCTGCACCGAGACGAGAGGAGAGCTGTGACACCGGGTCAGAGGCTCTGATCAGCAGGTTTGGTTTCCAGCCACGATGTGGAAGGAGCCTCCACTCTCCTTGTAACAAGTTACAAATCATTTATCTCTAACATCACTATTAGTCCGACGCTGTTTAATGACGGTAAAAATGAAACACAAGGTAAATATCCTGCATAGTTTCTCTTTTCTGTGCTGCGCTGATCAGAGCGCTGTCCCTAGCAACTGTCTGTTATACATGACGAAGGTCCGTTATACAGAAATAACAGACCGCAGAACGCAGCACTGGACCAATCAGAGCAGCATTTAATAGAGCCGTGTAATAATTATATATATATGGGTGCTGGAAGTTGGGCAGCAGGTTAATGTCAGCGGACCACACCATGTTCATAGGGATCCAGCCCTTTGATTGTCTTTATTTTGTCCTCGTATCGTTTATTTGCGGCTGGATTTAGTTTTAGGCGGTATGGTTCTTTGTTGTTTTCCTTTGCCCGCTGCATTGTGCCAGTTAATTCTGTTTTTTATTGTACTTTTGTTATTATTTACATTGTCCATGTCTAGCGCGCTATGTAGATCGGGGGAAATTGGCCAAAGATACCCACAATCCTTTGCGTTTCTGATGACGTTGCCGCCCAGTTGGTCACGTGTCTTGGCAATCTCTATACGGTACTCTCTTTCTATGAGTTGTTCAAATTACATGGAATAGATGGTTTAAAGGGTTAAACACGACAACATGAACTGGTGGCATTCCTTTTAATGTTTTAACATGTGCAACTGTGTGTAAATCATTTCACCACTTTTGAATATTGTAAGTGTTTATCATGCTTTTGAATCGCTTCACAAACTCGAGTTTAGCCCCGCCCCCCTCCTATTTGGACCAACGTTTCTGCAACGCGATTGGTCAAATTGGCGCTCGTGGAAGATTGCGCGGCGCTGATTGGTTACCGAATATTGGAGTTGCAAACGTGATTGGCTCTTGCAGCCAATGGCTACCCGACTTAAAAAAAAAAAAAAAAAAGTTTCTCATTTGGCTACCAATGTCTAATGGAGGCGCCAGTTCGAACCCCACTTGGGACAATATTCTGATTCTGATTTATTATTGTTTCAGATGTCAGGATGGCCGAGCGGTCTAAGGCGCTGCGTTCAGGTGGGTTCCCACTTCTGACAGTAATTATTTCCTGCTGTGGCCAACACATCTGTATCAGACACTTCTCAGTTCAAATATACAGCTGTAACAACATGTCTATGAATATTCTCATTCATCCAGGCCATTGTTCTCTCTCTCTCTCAAATTGAATCGTAGGCAACTGGACTTGTATTTGTCTAGGAAGACGTTTCGCCTCTTATCCAAGGGGCTTCATCAGTTCGTACCCATCGGTCTCACTAGTCCACACTAGGCTGACCAAGACAGTGGAGTCCCAGAAAGACCCAGGTATTTAACCTCTGTTGGTGTGTTAAACAAAGTACTGGTTCCACTTGACCATTGTTGTGGTCTCATGTGAAGGCCAGAGTCGTTAGGGTCTTTTGCCCCTGTTGGTATCTCATGTGAACGACAGTCGTTAGGGTCTTGTGACCCCAGGAAAACAACAGTTGTTAGGGTCAGGTTAGGTTTTTGTTTCTCCTGGGTACAGACAGAGAGGGCGACATTGTAAATGGGAGATAGTGGTGTCGCAACCAGCTGTAACAACATGATAAACTATCCCCATACAACTATCACATGTGTATTGCCATAAAGAATGACAGAGTTAGAATGAAAAAGGACAGAATAACATCTTCTAAAAAACTGTACAAGTATAAGCATTTCAAGTCAGTTCCTTCTCGAGGCAAATCCAACCGACAACTTCTATAGTCTGCATTACGTCATAGTGAAAGTGTCACAGACATGGTATCAGATGTCAGGATGGCCGAGCGGTTTTGTTTGCTTGAATGATTAACATGATTGAATGAATCAATCAATAATTTACAGTGATAGAAAAACTATATACATAGGCTACATACATTGTGTTGTACCAAGTACTTTTTTAGTTGTTAATCCCTTTATACTGTCTGATATTTTATGAACTATCTATTTGAGTGTAAAGTAAAAACTGAAAGTACAAGTCTGAGCATTCCAAGACTAGTTTAAGTCAGTTTCCTCTAGAGGCAAATCCAACCAACAACTTTTACCATCTGCATACAACTATTACGTCATATTGAAAGTGTCATCAACACCATAACAGATGTCAGGATGGCCGAGCGGTCTAAGGCGCTGCGTTCAGGTCGCAGTCTCCCCTGGAGGCGTGGGTTCGAATCCCACTTCTGACAGCAATTCTTTGCTACTGTGGCCAACACATCTGTATCAGACAACTCACAGTTCAAATAGACCGTTGTTACAACATAATAACCTATTCCCATACATACAACAATCATATAAGTATCGCCATAAAGAATGACAGAGTTAGAATGAAAAAGCACAGTAGAACATCTTGGGAAATATGAAGCTATCATCTAGTTATTGTACTTTATGATAATATTGTTGTAGTAATATGGTAGTTACAACAATATCTTTTCCTTTTTTTGTTGTTTGTTTGCTTGAATGATTGACATGATTGAATTAATCAATCATTTACAGTGATAGAAAAACAATATACATACCGTACATTGTGTTGTACCAAGTACTTTTTTAGGTGTTAATCCCTTTATACTGTCTGGTATTTTATGAACTATCTTCTATGAGTGTAAAGTAAAAACGGAAAGTACAAGTATAAGCATTTCAAGGCTAGTTTAAAGCAGATATCAGTGGAATGTTTTTGTTAATATAAGTCCTAAATAGTCCTATTTTCCGTCAGCAATCACTTACATGAAGTATTTCAGCCTAAACACGAGTCTCTCCGTCACTCTGCTCTGCTGTAACCCGAGGAGAAAATTTTCCTTGTGGGATACAAGTGTTATCCAATGAGGGGAGAGAACGGCATGAAGGGCTGTGTGTGCAGCCAAGGGATGCGCGTGAATGTGGTGACGTAGCACGAGGACCAATTGATGCCTGACAAGGGCGGGGGCTGCTAACTCATGGTGCGTTCCAGGTAACCCGTAGCTCGTGTTTTTCCTTCCTGTGAAGTCATACCAGTTCGATCTGGTACGAGTTCACGGGTCGGAAGTTACGAGTGGCCGTTATAGGGAACTTTCACAGACAACAGGACGGTAAAAACACGAGCTACGGGTTACCTGGAACGCTACCAAGTCGTAGTTGTGACTTGAAGCTGTAACTTACGGTTTCAAAAGCCTGCCTTGAACACAGCATTAGCCGAAACGGCCGTGCCGATGATATCTGCTTTAAGTCAGTTCCTCCTAGAGGCAAATCCAACCGACAACTTCTACAGTCTGCATACAACTATTACGTCATAATGAAAGTGTCATAAATAGGACAACAGATGTCAGGATGGCCGAGCGGTCTAAGGCGCTGCGTTCAGGTCGCAGTCTCCCCTGGAGGCGTGGGTTCGAATCCCACTTCTGACAGCAATCCTTTGTTGCTGTGGCCAACACATCTGTATCAGACAACTCACAGTTCAAATATGCAGTTGTTACAACATAACAACCTATCCCCATGCATACAACTATCACATATATCGTCATAAAGAATGACAGAGTTAGAATGAAAAAGGCCAGTAGGCTTGAGGAACCGCTTGGGAAATATGAAGCTATCATGTAGTTATTGTATTTGTGATAATATTGTTGTAGTAATATGGTAGTAGTTACAACAACATTTTTTCCTTTTTTTGTTTGTTTGTTTGTTTGCTTGAATGATTAATCATTAAATGAATCAATCATTTACAGTGATAGAAAAACTATATACATAGCCTACATACATTGTGTTGTACCAAGTACTTTTTTAGTTGTTAATTCCTTTGTACTGTCTCTAATTTTATGAACTATCTATTTGAGTGTAAAGTAAAAACTGAAAGTACAAGTATAAGCATTTCAAGACAGTTTCCTCTAGAGGCAAATCCAACCAACAGCTTTTACAGTCTGCATACAACTATTAGATGTGATATAGTGATAGAAAAACTAGGCTACATACATTGTGTTGTACCAAGTACGTTTTTAGTTGTTAATCCCTTTATACTGTCTGGTATATGAACTATCTTCTATAAGTGTAAAGTAAAAACTGAAAGTACAAGTATAAGCGTTTCAAGACTAGTTTAAGTCAGTTCCTCCTAGAGGCAAATCCAACCAACAACTTTTACAGTCTGCATACAACTATTACGTCATACTCAAAGTGTCATAAAAATTGAAATAGATGTCAGGATGGCCGAGCGGTCTAAGGCGCTGCGTTCAGGTCGCAGTCTCCCCTGGAGGCGTGGGTTCGAAACCCACTTCTGACAGCAATTCTTTGCTGCTGTGGCCAACACATCTGTATCAGACAACTCACAGTTCAAATATACAGTTGTTACAACCTATCCCCATACAATAACTAGATGATAGCTATCATATCAGTATTGCCATAAAGAATGACAGAGTGAGAATGAAAAAGGACAGTAGTAGTAGTAAATCTTGGGAAATATGAAGCTATCATCTAGTTATTGTAGGCCGGTGCATATTCTCATTTGCCCAGGTCATAGTATTTCAAAGGAGGTTAAATCGAAAGCAACTGGACTTAGTTATTTGTCTAGGAAAAGTCTAGGAAATGTCTTTCCTAGTTGCTTTCGATTTAACCTCCTTTGAAAAACTAGTTATTGTACTTGTAGTAATATGGTAGTTACAACAACATAGTATTTTCCTTTTTTTTGTTTGTTTGTTTGCTTGAATGATTAACATGATTGAATGAATCAATCATTTACAGTGATATAGAAAAAACTGTATACATAGGCTACATACATTGTGTTGTACCAAGTAGAAAAACTATATACATAGCCTTGTGTTGTACCAAGTACTTTTTCAGTTGTTAATCCCTTTATACTATCTGGTATTTTATGAACTATCTATTTGAGTGTAAAGTAAAAACTGAAAGTACAAGTCTGAGCATTTCAAGACAGTTTTCTCTAGAGGCAAATCCAACCGACAACTTTTACAGTCTGCATACAACTATTACGTCATACTGAAAGTGTCATTCACATAATATCAGATGTCAGGATGGCCGAGCGGTCTAAGGCGCTGCGTTCAGGTCGCAGTCTCCCCTGGAGGCGTGGGTTCGAATCCCACTTCTGACAGCAACTCTTTATTACTGTACATAGTTTACATGGATACTATACACCGGATACTATACACAGAACAATATAACATACGGTCATTTCAGTTCAACAACTATTCCCGATAGAGAAAATTCAACTTCAGCTCATATCAGTACAGAGTCCCCTCTTACATTACAATTACAATAAAATAACCTTAGAATCAAACAGAACATTAACACATGAAAAACATTGAAGTGCTCATCAGTTTATTGTAGTTTATGATAATGTTATAACAGTATTACAATGACCATCTGTTCCTTTCCATGTTTGTTTGTTTGTTTGTGCTAAATGTTTTATGTACCAACTATACTGTGTTGTACTAGTAACCCTGGTTGTATTGGCAATGGTTACCCTCTAATACTATGCCTCGTTTTTAATTTCATTGTTTGAAATAGAAACGTCAATGTTTACGCTCAAAGGTTTGAACGACACAGAGCAGTTACATTTCATCTTGTGTTATTCATTAATATTTAACCATTCAAGTATGACTGTTTGGACCAGTTCCCTGTTTGCTTTTGCCTTTTGAATTAAAAGGCATTTAGCTCATACCTTATGTGTCATTTATTAAACTGACCGCAGTGCAGTGGCAACACATTACCCCTCTGTAAAGGACTGGTGTGCAGGTACACAACAGTAGCCCACAACAAGAGGGCCTCACTGAGCTCTTTATCTTTCCTTCCTCTTCCCTGTTCCCAAACACATTAATTGAGTCACTCGGGTGAAAGGCCTCGGAGCCATATGGGAGGTGCCAGGAGCCGATGGAGGTGGTAAAGAGGGGGAGCGCATAGAGATAGGATGACGAAATATTCAATGTGTGTGTGCGTGTTTGTGTGTGTATGGGAGCGGGAAGTGTAGAGAGACTCACACACCACCACTATTGGACACCTGTTAGCACAGGTGGAGACCAACTATTGGATATCTGGACTTGGATGTTTCACTGGAGGGCTCCTCTTTGACTCTTTGGACTGTTTTTTTGTACCAATATATTTTTGTTTTTTTAAGTATTTGTACTTTTGTTAATTTGAATATTTGCTTTTTGATGTCGTCACCATTTGAAATAGTCAATGGTTACTGAATCTCAACATACAGGCGTTTTTTTTTTTCTGGAGGAAAACTGAAACCTGCTGGTGGAGGAAAAATATTCTTTGAAGACTTCTGTCGGAGCTGTCAGTTTTTTCGGAGATACTCAACTTCAGATAAAGCTGCAGGAACATGGCAGACTTCCCGTCCAAAGTTACCACAGAGACCAGCTCTCCCAACGCCCAGAGCTCTCAGCAGGGGGGCAACAGCCTCCGGGGGCTGGCCTCTAACGTCACCGTCATGATGGACATGTCTTTTATCCGAAGTATCCCAGCCTACCTCATGATTGCTGAAATAGTACGTAACAGTTCAGAGAGTTGCTCTGCTTTTACTCCTGTTTTCAGCTCTGTGGGCTAAACTTTTTCACTGTTTTTTTCTATTCTGTTTTGACTGAAAGCACCTGAGGCTTAATTTACAGGTTCTATATTTTTCTCAGTTTTCAGGTCAATGTGTGGGCAAGTCAAAATAAACAACAGAGCCCATGTTCCTCATAATAGAGGAAGATGTTACCCATTGTTTTCAAAAGGTTCAGTGAAGCTCAATGGCACAGATGAATAAGCTAATTTGGTGGTGTTCATGAAGTTGGCACTTTCTGTATCTCAGTATTCACATGTTTATTGTTGCATTTGTCCTAATTTCATACTAGTTGTAACTCATTGGCTATTTTACTAATGTTAGTGAAAGAACTTGAGAGCAGGTAACTCACAATCAGTCATAAACAGTTAAATGTGCTAAATATACACCCTATTATGTTGATTATCAAGGAAGAGTTAAAGGCTAACCACAGTGTGATAAACTCAGAGCACTGCGACCCACATCATATAACAGCACTGTGTGAAGACATTTGCATTTCCGCACTCTTAATCTAGTGCCATAGGAATTTAAATTCGTGCCAGCAAGCTTCATAAACATCACTGGGTATCGATCAAGTAAAACACGCCTGGCTGTCACTGGTCGGTGCTGCTGCTCTGCTGCTTTTGCTTTGCTGTGTGCAAACAAAGACTCATATCAGGCCAACCCAGGGACAGGTATGGAGCTGAAACTGAAATTTGACTGTGAGTCTTCTGTTTGCTCTGATATTTGGTTGTAGCATTGAATGAAGTAAAGAGGAAATCATGCCAAGGGTGTTGATCTTCGACTCAAACTCATTTCCCCCCCACTCAGTGATGTATTTGTGCAGAGGACATGTGACTGGACCGCAGAAGAAGACCTTTGTCCCCAAGGAGGCCCTGTCCCTTCATAACTATCCCATTATTAAATTGAACCCATGTAGCCTTCAAGGACCTAGAAACCACTGTCAAAAGTCCCTTCTGTATTATGTCAGTTAAACATTTGCTACAGGCCTTCATGCTTTATGAGTTTTTAGCTTTATTGGTGGTGGTGGTGGTGTAGTAATGGGGTCAGTGAGGCAGAAGGGCAGAAGTCAGCAGTAATGTACCAGTGTTGTACTCAAATTGTTTGTTGGGGCTGGTAAAGACTTATAAATGTAAGTCTTTGCCAACGTACATTAATAATCTGCACAGTAGGAACTATTGCTTCATGGCTAGCATGAGCCTTATAGCAATAGCAATAGCTGCAACTAACTAGTCCAGAGGAAATGTTGCTTTTCAGCATCAAACTTTACATCTACAGCTCTGTCCAGAGATGTGAAGCGACGCCAGTAGGGTCTATCATATCTTCTACTGAAGCTAGCGTGCTAACTAGGCATCTCTTCACTTACTGAAGTCTATGTAGCCTGTGGGGTTTTTTCTGGTAGTGTTTCATAGCCTGCAGAGTTCCAGTGTGAATAAATCAGAAATCGCCCAGTAAACCAATTCAATAATTGAGTGGAAACCCCAAATGGTTTCAGAAGTAACAAAAACCTTTGAGTGGCTGTTTGATGCTGGCTCCAAAACCAAGTCAGTCCTCTATAGACATGATTTATTGACCGCACTACTCTTGAGTCAAGGTTCTGAGACTTAAAAGGCAGGTTTGCTGCCAATCTTTGCTTGAATTGTTGGTAAATATTATTATGAGATAAAGGTCTACCTGCTCTTGAGATAACTTATAAAAAATTGACTTGTGTGCTTATACTCTCCTTGCATGATTCATAGCTGTGGTCTTATGACAAGTCCATATGAATTTTCTACATAGAGGATAGACTTAACAGTTTCTTCATCAAATGCTTAAACATAGCATGGTGTAATGAACATCACATTCTCTGGAGACAGCTGCAGGGCTTGAGACTTGAGAGTATTTCTTTTGTATGTGAATGTGTGCTCATTTGTGTCTATGCATGCAGGTGTGCAAATGAAAACATTTCTTCGCTTTTTGCAGTACATGCCAATAGTTTATTTCAACTCCTCAGTCTAACGTGTGAAAACCCTGTGGACAAACTTCTTAGTTTCACGCATGTCTGTTTCATGATTGAGGGTGAAGCAGTGGTGAAGTAGTGATATCAGTCGACTCTTAGCTTCAAAGTCATTCCTTAGAAACCTATATTTGATGTTTGAGGCTACGCCCATCGTTATTTACAGTCTATATGGTCTTCACATGCAAAGTGTAAGGACCCATCCCACTGTTACAGCCTCGTTTAATGTTCAGGGTACCGTGATTGTCGGCTACTGTGAGCTACCTGTGTTGCTGCGGTGACAAATGGTCTGTTCTTGCAGTAGGCTATATATATAGTATATATGGGGTAGAGATATGTCATCCAAAGGTTAATAAGTCAGCAGGAACGCAGTCTCACAGTAGTAAACTAGAGAAAGTTTAGTTTTTATAGAAATGTCATAAACTACGACACATGGCTTGTTGTAAAAAGTGATTTTTAGGACGTGCCACTTTGTTTTATGTTGTAAAACTGTAAACCAGCACCACTATTAAAAAAAAGCAAGTACATTTTATGTAAATCTAAAATCTAATCTTCTTTTAGCTCTGTTTTAGCTCCGTTTTAGTCTCCACCACTTTTGTGGTATAGTAAAACCATTGTAACTAACAGGAAAAGAGTTACATGTAGAGTTACAATGGTTTCTAACTCAGATTCCCCCAAATTACATTATAGTAAGTCAACTAGCCTACTTTATTAACATCTTTCAGGTGTAAGAGTGCAAGTGGCTTTGTGGAACTAGGGAATAAATATTCAAATTCTTTAAATCTGAACACACCATCTCCCACAGTCCCATGCACTTCGTGGTGTGCCCATTGCCTTGCCCTTTTTGTGCTTATCTATAGCTTCGGGCAAGTTTCGGTGAGGCTGGATAAATATTGAAATTACATCACTATTTTCATAATAACAACTCTAAAAGCTAAGTCAATAGAACTAAGTAAGCCGTCTGTTGTAAGTCATCATCAAAAATGAGTAAACAAGGTTTATTTTACCAATGAAAACATCCTGTTTCAGTTTGACTACGTGTTTATATTACAGTAACATTTTACTGTTAATGAGGAAACTGAGGTGGTCTGCTGTTCCTCGGGCTCAGAACGTTTCTCTTTGTTAAGGTGGTGCCCGCTGTGTGTATGTTTGTGTATCAGGTGTGTAAAAAGTGAAACATGAGCTCTGCACACTCAACAGACTGTCCTTTCATGCCCTCTCTGACGGGACAGGCAGCAAGCAGAGAGGCAGCAAAGAAACCAAACCAGGCTTTAATTGATGAATTGTTAAACTCACTGTTTTAAAATATCATTTTTATGTTTCTATCATTTGTAAGTGTTTTCTGTTTGTCTTTCTACACATCTCCAGGTTCTGGGGCTGCTCCACTGGGCCTTGATAGCCAGCGCCCCCTACTGGGGGCTGCCGGCGTACGGCTGGGTGTTGTTTGTGGCCGTCACCCTGTGGTTCCTCACCACCATCCTCTTCTGCATGATCCTGTTTGGTACCCAGAGAAAACTCACCTCCATCCCCTGGCCTCTGACGGTAGGTATTTGTTTATTTTAGCATATACAGATCAAATGTGTTCCAGTTGTTTCTGGCTTTTAGGCCCATGTGAAATTCACTTTAGGGTCTAAGAAGTCAGGCCTATTGGTGGCCCGGGAGTCCCATAAGAAATACAGAAAGACCTGAACCATATGAGCCTTCAAAAAAATTCAGTATTGTGTATATTTTTTTCTTCTTAGGTCTGAAATGTTTATTAATGTTTCTCCTCCTGTCCTACAGGTGATGGCTTATAACGGCATAGCAGCCGTCCTCTATCTGACAGCCTTCCTGGCCAATGCAGCATCTGTCCACCCTTATCGCTTCGGCTACTTCTACGGTCATTTCGCAGCCGCTGCAGTAAGACGCCTGACACCTGTGACACTTACACACACCCAAAGAAGTCTTTTTTTTTCTTTAATTATCACTTATTTCTAGCAATAGATATCTATTAGATTTTCTTACGTCATTAATAAAACAAACATATACCAACAAAGAAATACCAGACTTTGTAGAAATGGTCTACTTTGTCAAAATGTACGTTGCAGTGAGTTCAGGACCAATAGTCGCTGATAAATCTTTCTACCATATGACTTTAATCCCTTGTGTATCGACTTGTGTAAGACAATAAGGGTTGTGCTCTCTGGAAGTGGAACTGGAAGTACTTTATTAATACCTCAGAGGGGAAATTAGATGTCACCTTGACCTTTACACAAAGACAGCAAACATACACCAACGAAACATAGACTCAGGCGGTACGAGATAACTATCATACAAGCAATCCCCAACTCAACAATCAACGACAATGTTCATATAAAAAAAAACAAGGACCTTCTAAAACCTTCTGAAGAGCACCTTGACATCGCTAATGTGGCACTAAAGGAGCTCTTCAGGTCGCTTAAGGAAGTGGTTCTCAAACATTTTTACATCAAGGACCCCTAAATTGACACAAATTAGACCACGGACCCCCATTGGACAAACACCAGAAATACACAAATATTTGTTCTGAGACTGAAGAACATTACTTTTATAGTCAATGTATGTTCAAATTAGGGCCAATGGTGTGATTTTTGGAAATATTGTGTGAGATAATTAATTTCTGGAAGAATTCTAGAAAAAAGTGGTAAAATTTCAAGAAAAAGTTGGGGACCCCTTTAAAGCAGAAGTAAGCGATCCGATCGTTTTGGCTAACTTCTTGTCAGCCGATGGAGTTAGCAGTCCCCGCCCTCGTCATGGATCTATTGGTCCTCGTCCCTACGTCACCACATTCACGTGCATCCCTTGGCTGCACACACAGAGAGGACCGCCCCTTTATGCCGTTCTCTCTCCTCATTGGATAAAGGTTGTAGGATACAAGGAAAGTTTTCTCCTCGGCTTACAGCAGAGCAGAGTGACTGACAGACCCGTGTTTCGGACCAAACACTCTATGTAAGTGATTGCTGTCGGAAGATATAACTATTTAAGACTTATATTAACACAAACATCCCGCTTACTTCTGCTTTAACCCTCTCAAGGACCCCTGGCGGTCCCCAGACCCCACTTTGAGAACCACTGGCTTAAGACATCATTGCAGTGGGTGGTCCTTGGTATTACAATATCTTATTTATATTCTTCAGATCACGCACTGCACAGTCACCTGGTGTTTGAACACCATCACTGTTTGGCTTGGTGTGTTTTCTGGATGTTTACCCATCAGGGTGCGTCACGTACAAACGCCCAGAACGTGTACAGTGTATGTATGTGTGTGCTTGGAAAAGGGAGGAGAAGAAGTGTGTGAGGCAGAGTGAGATGGAGAAGGGTGAGGCTTTTCTTATCATCTCATTTCTCACATGACATTGAAAGTATGTCATGTGCTATTTGCTACCTTTGTACCACAGGTGCGGCTGCTGCTCACTCCTCCTCCCCCTCTGCTGTTTAAGAGCCTCAGTGTTTAGGTAGCAAAAATAGTTCAGGTGTGAAGTGAATACACAACGGGGGTGTGTGTGTGTGTGACCATACATGGTCAGTGTCAAGGAATAAAGGATCAATATGCTGTTTTATAGTTTCTTTCCACAGGCTAAAGTCCACATCAGTTTACAGCTGCAGTAGCATTAAGCACATGAGTTCCCACATACACACAGCCTACCCTGTCTTATCACACACTCATTATCAGGTGCACTTCTCTGACGTTGAGGTTAGGTACGATATGTTAAAATGTATTTATCTTGGCTAATGACCTATTACTGTGTTATCAGAGCTGTTAAAGCACACGGACCTGGAATCTGTAGAGATGTGAAAAGATAAAAATGTAAATGTTTCCGTGATTTATGTCGACTACAGACAGTGTGACTATCTCTCCTCTCCCCTCTTCACCTCCAGTTCTTCGGTGCCGTGGTGACTCTGGCGTACGGAGCCAGTGCGTTCTTCGCCTACATGGACTGGAGGGGAGATGGAGGAAACGCCGCCACCAGCACAGTGCCGACCTAGGACATCGAACATGTGACGCCGGCGCCGGCGCTGCTGCTCCCGGCTGGGAAGAACAACTTGCTTTTTTCTTTCCCTGGAGATACTGTAGTTATATTTGGATAGTCTAGTGTCGACGCACCGGCTCTGGTAACCCAAACCCGGACCTCAGCCTAACCCCAGTATTAACAATACGATGAAATATAACCCACACATCAAACTCAACAGACTTTCATCTTTACATTATGAAAAATAAGTTGAACAGAAACACTGGATTATCATGATAAATGTGGATATAGATAATTGATATCAACAGTATCAACATTATATTTGTCTTTGAAGGGGCTCTGATGGCACTGAGGCTTCACAATCAGGCCGTTGTGAAAATAATATATTTGATAACACTGTTGTAAATAGTATTAACAATTGAAATGAGCATTAATAATTAATTTTAGTCTATAGTATCAGCAGTAGTAAATAAGTGCAATTGTTAATATTCTGAAAACATATCAACACTTTGACATTAGTTTGGCAAAAAAAAAAAACCCTCCTATAAACAGGAAACACCGTGAATGTAAGGTCTAAACACTAACTTTGTGGCAAACCACTGTTTTTGCATCAAAAGAGGGAAGAAAACTCCACGAAATGGAAAATGATTCTGTTCCTTTGTGAATGAGGCGAGAGGACGATCCAACAAAAAATCCTTATTACAAACCCCACAGCCCCGAACTTTGACTCTAAAGACTTCGGATTTCAAACATGTACATGAACTTGTAGGCAGTGAGGTCTGAGGTTGTTTTTTTTTTTATCATGAAGAAATGTGATTATTGGAAGTTTGTTTTGTATTTTTTTTGTTTGTTTGTTTACAGAGTATGGTGTTAACTCTCATAAACTGACACGACAGTGGAGGAAGGACATTTATATTGAAATTTATTTTGATTTCCTCTGACTATAATTATGTGCTGAGACAGAACTAATTTCATTGAGGAAGCCAAAACAATGCTGAAAATAAAAAATATTCAAACATTTCCTGCAGCTGAAGAGTTGCATTGTTTTTCAGGACATGAATAACTCCTGTTGTACTATATGAACCTCTATGTTGTGTTTTTGTACCCAGAGTTTGAATACTAGAGAAATCCTGTGTTTAGTGCTGGGACTCCACCAAGCACTCGGTCTAATAAAGCACTCAGTAATTTGCAGTGTGAGGCTTTTCACTTGTTTATTTGGAAATATCTTTTCACTAAACAAATGTGACATAAACAGTACTTCAGCAATGACATAAATATACTTTTAAAGTTAAAACTGTCATGTTAAGACAAGTAGAAAACACTTTGACATTGTACTGAAAACTATACTGTGGATCTTCAGACGCACGCACACACAAACAATCACTATTTACATTCAAAATCACTTTCACAGGCACAAAACTCAATCCAATGAGCTTTCACGCTAAAAAGATAATTTAAAACTTCACAAAATGTATTCCGCTAAAGTCTTGTCTTATGAAAAAAAAAAAACAATGGACAAGGGAACAGTCAATTATACTAAATGTTTGTCTGACTGTCGGCGGCAATGGCTTTGTACAAGCACCAGAAATTCAGAGTCCTTCTCTCCATCTGAGCAGAACTCAGCAATGTTTCATCGTAATGAGACTTCATGTGAATAAAAGTATGGTTGTAGTCCAGTGCAGTTTGTAGGGCATAGAAAAAAACAACAAAATCTTTACTTTTTAACCACAGAGATGCTCCTAAACACACATGTACAATCCCACCCACCATGAAGAACGCAGGGATGCAGATATGTAGTTGCCATTACAAATTTAGATTTAGATTTAGATCCTCCTGAAGCTCGACATCAGAGTAAAAAAAAAAGTTACAAACACCACTGACAACAAGGTAACGACTTTCTGGAGGCCTGACTGTACACATGAAGGAAGAGGCAAGGTGTGTGTGTGTGTGTGTGTGTGTCACTGTGATTCAATGGAGCTGGTCTGTTTGGAGGCTGCAGGGAGCAGAGATGTGACCACCAGGCCCTGACTCAGGTCCAGACCTCTTCCCTCCTTCTCCTGCAAACATAAACAAAAGTATTATTATTGAGGTTCAAACAACAGTTAATTAATATTTTAACAGTTTACATTACATTTATATGTGCGTACTTTCTTTTGGTGCCGGAATATTTTTTGTCAAGTCAAGTCAAGTCAAGTCACCATTTATTTGTATAGCACGTTTAAAACGACAGCAGTCGACCAAAGTGCTGCACATAGGAGGGTAGACAGTTAGATAAAACAACAATAATAAGTTAGTGCAGCAGCAACAATAATAAGTTAGTAACATCAGTAGCAGCTAATACAATAGATGTAAAACAAAGTACGACAAAGTAAACAGTGCAGGTAATCATGAGGCAGATAAAAAGATAAAAAGGAGAGAAAAACCCACGGGGTAAACATAAAATCAGGCTGAATGATACGCCAGGTGGAAAAGGTGGGTTTTTAAGGACGATTTAAAAGTCTCCAGGGACTGGGAGGACCGGATGTGGAGGGGGAGGCTATTCCAGAGCCTGGGGGCGGCGGCTGCGAAGGCTCTGTCGCCACGAGACTTAAGTCTGGTTTTTGGCACAACCAGAATAGTAAAAGTTGACGACCCTTAGGGTTCTGGTTGGGGTGTGGCGCACAAGGAGCTCGGAGAGGTACAGTGGGGCCAGACTGTTAAGTGCTTTAAAAACAATTAAGAGAAGTTTAAAATCGATACGAAGACGGACCGGGAGCCAGTGGAGGGATGCTAAGACTGGCGTGATGTGGTCTCGTTTTTTCTTGCCAGTGAGGAGGCGGGCGGCGGCGTTCTGGACAAGCTGCAGACGATTGAGGGAGGACTGATCCAGACCAACATACAGTGAATTACAATAATCTAATCTAGTGGTTATGAAGGCGTGGATCACCCTTTCAAAGTCTGCAGCAGAGAAATAAGACTTGGTCTTGGCTAGAAGACGTAGCTGGAAGAAGCTAGCTTTAACGACAGCACTGATCTGATTGGCTAGTTTGAATTGGCTGTCGAAGACTACACCAAGATTCTTAACAGAAGATTTAATTTTAGGGTTCAAGGGACTCAAGAAATCTGCAGAGCTATCAGGGGACATGTTGCCTCCGAACAAAATAACCTCTGTCTTGGACTCATTAAGATTTAAAAAGTTTGAGCTCATCCAAGACTTGACGTCAAGTGTTATCTTATTAAGGCCTCGTCCACAGCGCTGTTATTATGACATGATGCTCATGTGGTGCAAAAAAGTTTATAATATCATCATCCCATCAAATAACATCAATTAATTCAATTCCATTGTTGTCTTTGCCCCCTGGAGTTATTGGATCTAATGAGTCAGTGAACCCTTTCCGCCTATATTTTCCTTATATATAAGATGTTGGTGAAAATAATAAGGTAACACTTTACAATAAGGTTAATTAATGTTTACTACTCAAAGTTAGTTAATAAATTATTAAGTAATAATAAAAGTTGAATAATGTAATTTGTATCATTATGTATGCATTACTCAGCATTAATTAACACATTGGTTTATATATTAATGCTTAATAATGTACTAACTAACGTTAATTAAGGGACCCTTATTGTAAAGTGTTACCAATAATATTTATATTTGATCCTTTTTTTCTCTTCTTTTCTAGATTGCTATACATTTTCTATTGCGGTCCAGAATGTATTGTTATTTAATCGAATGCTTTAAGCCATGAGTTTCTCTCCTTTTTTGTGATGATGTCACTTCCTCTGATAACTACACACACACCAGTAATAAACTAATTGCATACGTGTGCTGATGTGATAAAAGGAAGCCACACAACAAGTGTAAAATGTTGGTCCTGATGAAGGTCAATAGACTGAAACGATGACCCATTAAACAGAGCTTGTGTGAGTGCAGGAGCAAGCTGTGATTTTTATATTAAAACTGTGAACCCACAGAAACTAATTCACATTATCGATTATAGCATCAACTGTCATTCTGCCAATTTGATGAGAGAAAAATTCATATTATTTCATTTCATTAACAATAATAATAATAGGTTGTGTTGGGCCGCTCAGCTTCAAAACAACTCACAGCTTTGTATTCCAGAAACATCTCCTTGAAGGCTATGAAGTCAGTGAACGTCAGCAGCATGTCGAAGATGTCATCTGAGACCTCCTCTTTGTGCTGCCTGCAGATGAACCAGAGACAAACTGAGAATCTCCTCCTGTTTTCAAATGTCCTGCTCTGCCATCTAGTGGCCGCATGCTGAAAGATAATATATGTTAGGAGCAACAGGTGCATCAGACAAACCAGTGTGTGTGTGTGTGTGTGTGTGAGCTGACTGGTTCCTGTCAGAGACACCATCAAGACCACTAAATGAATTAAAATGAATGAGTTGCTATAAGAGGAAACAGACAGAATGAAATAGCTTCACATCTTACATAAGCAGCTCTGTGAAGGTCTTCATGTTGAAGTCAGTGATTCTCTCCATCAGCTGCTGCTCCAGGTGTTTCTCCAGCAGGTCCACCTACACAACATAAAATAACTTATATAAAGGTGATCTTAGTTGATCTATAGTTGAATTACTGTTGTATTGCTGAAGCTAACTGTGTATTAGCATTTAACAGGGGAATATAAATCAGTTATATCATAGTCATTGAAGACAGGTGCGTTACATTAGACAGACACAGACAGTTGCCCCCAAAAAAACGCACATATTCGTTGAAGATGGGTGTGTAGCTGAGTTTGTTTTCTTCTGAGTCATCAAACTCGAGGTAGTATTTCTCCATGAAGCTCTGCTGAAGCTGCTGAAACTCATTTTCTGTAATAAAAGACATGGACAGGAGGACACTGAAAGTTTTCAGGTTTGCTGAAGAATTATTTTTGACGAAAGACATTGAGAAAAGTCAACAGATAATAAATAAATCTCTAGTATCTCTAGTCCTACCCATTATAATGTCCTCTATGCAGCCAATAACAGCATCAAAGGCGACATCTGCAGAAGAGTAACTGGAGGGAGGAATGCAAAAGATAAAGATCATATCATTTCAAGGCAGAATTAATAAGTTTGACTTAAAGCAGTTATTACTAAATTAGCACATAGCCACCTTTCAAATTAAAAGCTTTAAATATCACAAGGAGCCCTGAACCATAGATATAATATAGAAGGGATGAACAAATCTCAAATCTCAGACCTAAATTATGCACAGTTGAAGTAAATAGTAGTAGTAGTAGTAGTAGAATAACTACTGTCCCAAGATTAATAAAGTGGATAGTCGTTGATAAGTCAATCTTAGTAGGTGAGTGTCATGCAAAGGTTTGGGCACCCCTGGTCAAAATTTTTGTTAATGTGAACAATTAATCAAGTGAAAGATAAAGTGATCTCCAAAAAGCATAAAGTTACAGATGAAACACTCTTTTTGCAATATTTGAAGCAATATCAGTGTATTATTTTTGTTTTCTACAATTTTAGAGTGAAGGGAAAAAAGGGAAACAAAGCAGCAGCCTGCACAAGAATGGGAAACCCAGGAGACTTGAGCTCTCAGATAAATTTGACCAAGGTATCAGACAAGATATTTACTATTTACACACTACGATCGTTTCCAAAGGGGGGGCTGCTAGGTACTAACTATGCAGGGTGGCCAAGCCTTTGCTGAGGGACCTGTTTCCTTTTCTGTCATTTTGAAAATGTAAAAGATGAAAATATATATGTTATTAAAAATGTAAAGGGAATGTGTCATCTGTAACTTTATGACTTTTGGAGGTCATTTCATCTTAACTGTTCACACTAAGAAAAAAAGAAAATAAGAAATGCGTAAGTGTAGTGTGTAAACGAGGCCTGTTGCATAAAAGTTTGTATGGAGAAGCTGCAGATATGAGACCTGGACCATGAAAATGAATGTAATAACCAAGTCCCAACCTAATTAAGTCAAAAATGACAGAAATAAAAAGGAAAAGCCACCTGGAGATAGCACGGTCCTCCTCGTCCAAGTCCACTTCTTCTTGTTGTTCTTCCTCAATGTTATCTCCACGGCTCTGGACACCTGGAGAACAACGAGGGAGGAAGGGAACACCTGAACATGCACGTTTTAACAACGTTACCCACCCACAGACTGTATATAAAACAAACGAGCTGAAAATTGACTGGACATCATTAGTTACTTGGTTAGTTAGTTAGTTAGTTAGTTAGTTAGCTAACTGGCTAAGTAAACGTTAGCCTAACATTAGCTGAACACATGTAGCGTTAAACGAGCAGTTATCGCGACATTTCGTTTACATTTCTAATACAAAGTTATTGATTTACATGTTCCCTAAGCTGCACTTAATGTTCGTTTAGTGAATTTAATTTAATTACTTAGTTCCTGGATGTCCATGTTGTTTTTAAATGAAGAGGTGACGCCGGTGGTAAATAGTGGACGTAATGTTGTTACCAAGGAAACGGCGAGTGCGTGCGTGCGTGCGCGCCTCTGTGTTCCATCCGGTGGAACACAACAACCTGCGCTCATTGGTTCCTATTTCTCCTCCTGTTTTATGTGCTGCAGCTGGAGCCTCACATTAGATGGTAGAAAATGGTAAATAAATATTGGTATCTGTATTGGTATTGGTATCAGTTGGTGCACCTATTTTACAATTCTTCATGTTCTCTACTAATACTATAATAATAATTCTACTAATTTGTGCAATAATAGTGCAATAAGGGACCACTTCTCACATTATTCATCATTTTTTTCTCACTAACAGTGCAATAGTATGTCCTGATCATTTATTTATAAGTGCAATGGAGGTGGATGCCTCACCAATTTCACTGTCCAGTTTGTGTGCTATGACAATAAAGACTATTCTATTCTCTGTCGGGTTTTTCATACTGCAACTTATTGTTTCTAAATGCCATGGGTAACAGGATTTTCAAACTTCTTTGGTTTGTTAAAGTTTGTATAGTATAGTGATACTTTGATCTATCCGTTCTACATTACTGTAAATGAAGGCTTCAGCCTACATGATATTCAAGTTTAAACAAAGAAGGTATGTGTAGTAGTCAAATAAAAGTAATAGCACACAGAAGAATGATAATTTATAGATTTATGATAATCTGATGAGAGAAGGATATTTGAGATGCATATAGGCAGACAGTCAGTCATACAAAATATATCACATGACCATACATTTATTACAAATATCACAATCCAGGAAACAACAATTCTTCAATAAATCACATCTTTGGGAACTCTGGGGCAAAATTCCTTTATAGATGTTTTTTTTAAATACACCTCACAACTTATTCTTTACAATCGCAAAGTTCATCTCCAACTGAGGGGACAACCATACAGTTTCTCTCACCTAAATGTATAAGGTGCTCCAAGAAATACAAGGTAACAAATGGGCAACAGACCAGTCATTTGTTGTACTGAGAGATGCATGTTGTCTTTAATAAATTATTCCAGTATAGGCTGAATGATTTTACAGACCTTGTTCATGCATTTTGGTGGAGTAAGAACTATTTCATACTATTTCATAAACTGTTTGACCAAAAGAAAATCATAATTACTCCCTGTTTTCATTTGACGTGTCATTGTTTTGTTTTTCTAAATAGAATTTTTCTTGATTCTCGACCTCCCTCAAGTTCATTTTGTCACCTGTTTCCAAAAAGATAAATATCATTCAGTCAACCCAGAGATACTTCAAGTACAGGATAAAGAGACAGGTGGAAAACACATGGTTGAAGACGTAGGGAGAAAGACAGAGAAATGGCAACATGAGAGCAGAGAGATGTGCTGTTATATAAAGCACAGTGGGAAACCACATTTCCTAGTCAGAACCCGTCATCTGGAAGAAACACCTTCAATCTGACGCCTTCTCCAAACGTGTTTAGACAGGATCAATACTGTAGTCGATCAATCTCACCAAGAATGTCGTTGATTTGTAGCAAATCAAACATTTTTAATCATCTTTTTTTTTTCTCTACGTCACGCCCCGGTGCTGCGGTGGGTAGTTTCTTTCTGTTTATTTGAAATTGAGGATTTTCCCCACAGTTACAACATTTTAAAGAGACAGACTCGGGATATTTCGTAAACTGATAACCGAGTAAAGACGATTCATGTAAACATTTCGCACATGTTTTTAAAGAATTTACTGATTTACCGCTGATAAAACAATTTCAATCAACAAAACCTGTTCCAAGTTTCTACATCAGTGTTCATAATCTGTTAGACTTCATAATTAAGTCACATCTTGCGGATTGAAAATCGGCGTCTTGATACAGACGCACGTGTTTGTAATCACAAACAAAAATTAAGACTTAGTTACACCGCTGCAATCAAGCAACACAGAACAGACTCCAGAGGGTGGTGCTGCCTCTCAAACATGAGCACTCGAATATGAATTTATGTCAATTTGAATCCCTGTGTGTGTTTATTTGCTGTAGTTGTTGTTGTGACCGACGTGACTAAGACTGAGGAAAGATCAACATTGGAGCAAAAGACAATACAGCACAAAAAGCAGCGAGGTCAGCCATGCTGAGAGTCAGTGAAGTCCTTATACAGATTCAAGTATGTCGTTTTCTTACCGGTTGTGAAACAATAATCGTTGTTGACATTCTCTCTTTTGTTTAACTTCTGATTTTATGTTTAGTATCCTTTGTAAAAATTCAAATTCTCTCACGCCGAGAGTAAACTCTGGCGTCTTTTTTTAAATTTTTTTTATTCAGATTGGCAAACCCCAACCAACTGGGCGATCGATCGGTACGGACAAGAGAAGCTGATCAGAAGGACAGGTTTGGGTACGACCTTGAGAAAAGAAAATGAAAATGCTACCTCAAAAAAACAAAACAAAAAAAAAAAACAATTTCGAATATCTATAACCTGAAACATGACAGTGTGATACATACTCAAACTTATCTGTACCTTGAGTTTAATACTGTACGAAAGGCTGTGTTCTTTTTCAGCCACCCAGCCCTTTCAGATCTGCAGACGTGTGTGTGTTTGTTTGTGTGTGTCTGTGTGTCTGTGTGTCTGTGTGTGTGTGTGTGTGTGTGTGTGTGTGTGTGTGTGTGTGTGTGTGTGTGTGTGTGTCGGTGGTGATGTCGTTACATAGTCGAAGCCTCTGGGCTGAAAGCGCAGCGAGAGGACGTCTGATAACTCTACGCATGTGGGCTTGAAGATGAGAAGCTGGTTTTGTCTGGAAACTGGTCACTTCTTTTCTTTTTTTTGTTTCTTTTTTTTTTTTTTGCTCCTCACGTCTGCTCTTTTTTGTCTGAAAAAAAAACAAAACACGCTGTCTGTAGAAAGTTGATGATTCTTGGCCCAGCTCCTGCAGTGAGTTGTCAGAAGGATACAAAAGAGGAGACCTAGGTAAGTAAATGAGGGAATGCTCCTTTAGGGGAAGGAGGGGATTGGGTTGGGGCAGCGGTGGGTGGGGCGGGCGGGGGCAAGCTGTGGTTCGATTCTCCCCTCCTCTCATTTCCTCTCTTTCTTCTCTCCACCCCTCCGTCGTCGCCTCTTCTGACCAGAACTGGCGGTTCTGGCGTCGTCACAGCTTGGTGGCAGCGCCCTCGCAGCCCCGCTGGGTGAGAGGGGATTGGAGGAGGAGGAGGAGGAGGCAGTAGGGCTCGTGTGTCTCTCCTTACTAGAGTTGGGGCAGGGAGTGTGTCAGGAGACATGTGCAATGAGTCTGACTCTGGTCTGGATGTCCTGGCGGCACAGGGGGCACGTCTCTAACTGTAAGGCACACTCCATACACATACCACTGTGAGAAGACGTGGGGGGGGGGGAGACACAACACGGGAAGATTTTATTATGCATTCATAGAAAAAAATGAATTGCCTTGATTGTAAATGGACTTTTAATAAGATTTGTCAGATGCACACGTACCCATGTCCACAGGGCCGCAGCTCCGTGTCAGCCATGACGTCACAACACAGCGTGCAGCAGTTGTCTCGGATGCTAACCTGCTTTAGTAAGGCCAGACGCCGGTGTCTGGGAAACACACAAAACAAGACAACGACAACACAGATCAGCATGATATTCTTCTTCTGTAAAAATGTAGACATGTTGAACCCTTTACAGACATCACACTGGCTTGATTTATTTTAAAGGGATAGTTCAACATTTTGGCAAATTGGCCCATTGCCATAATCCCTATAGTCATAGCAGTAGGTTCGTTACCTTTAATTGTGGGTGCAAGCTATTTTTAGAACGGTGGAGCAGAGCCGCGAGCTGCTCAGAGCTACGCTACGGAGGCTCATGGGATTTCTTGGTTTCCCTCATCAAACACACAATCCAGCAACTCCAAAATGCTCTCGTGGACAAGTTGTGACCTGCACATTCACCACGCTATGAGATAATAACGGAACGTTACCAGACAGAGTTGTTTTAGAGGGAAATTCATGCAAAACCACTGATCCGCGTTCCTGTCGGGGGCAGTTTTTCATCAAGCAGTCTCTGCATTTCCCTCTAAAACAACTCTGTCTGGTAACGTTCTGTTATTATCTCATAGCGTGGTGAATGTGCAGGTCACAACTTGTCCACCAGAGCGTTTTGGAGTTGTTGAATTGTGTATTTGATGAGTTTGATGAGGGAAACCAAGAAATCCCATGAGCCTCCGTAGCGTAGCTCTGAGCAGCTCACGGCTCTGCTCCGCCGTTCTAAAAGCAGCTTGAACCGACAAATAAAGGTAACGGACCTACTGCTACGACTATAGGGATTATGGCAATGGGCCAATTTGCCAAAATGTTGAACTATCCCTTTAATAGTTTTTATGACATATAAATTGACTAAAGCTATGACAAAGCTATGACTGTTTTAAAAAATTCATTGATGCATGAGTAAATTAAAAATTGCACAAAAATCCCAAATTCTTGCACTGCACATCATCATTTTTTGGTCCAGTTACCAATTTTTCACTAAGTGCATAAAGCTCAGTTCGATATCTGCATAAAAATACATTTGATTAAAGTTCAGTAACTTTTCTGTGGACACCTTTTATGCCGTACAAACAACGCCGCCATTTGTTTCTTTGTCAAGGTTATAATATTCAGTTTTTGTTGACGCTGCACCAGAGAGGTGTTGACAATGGCAAATATTTTATCTTATTAAACACGAGTATGATCAGTAACATTAATAGAACTGTTTGATGTCGGTGGAGCTCAATGGATGCTGCAAACCTCAAAGTGAAGAGACATAAACAAGAAAGGTCTGTGGTATCGTAGAGCATTAGACTACAAAGGAGATGCACCTACCCCACTGCATTAGTCTGTTGATTTCAATGCATCTGTTTGTTCTAAATAAAGTCGCTACTTAGTCTTTCTATTTACAAGAAGTCTAAAGAGCTGCTTTAATGTAGCCGAAAACGATGAGTCATGTTTTTATAATGTCAAATGATTCACTGGTCAAAGGACGGCGGAGTGAGACGACGCCATTACCTACGGCCCCTCCCAAACTGTGTTGTCTGCTTTAGACAACACAGTGGCCGTAGACACAAAAAAGTACGAAAAGTATTTCAAGGACCCGTTTGTGTCACTTTGTACCTGGGGAGGATGATCTTCTCACTGGGCAGCAGCGAAGCAAAGTCGTTGAAGGTGCTGAACTTGACAGAAGGTGGGTGACGGAAAGGCTTGGCCCCAAAGTTGAACTCACACTGCTGGTATGACATGAAGCTGGCGGCAGCGAAGAAACCCGACCTGCCAGGGGCGAAGCGGAGGTGAAGGTGGAGCGGGAGAAAAAAAAACAAAAAAGGGACAATTAATTAAAGGAGAATTAAAGGACAATTCCAGTCAAATTCAACCTGGGGCTCTAGCTTCCTAATATTTTCGGTCTAAAAGAATGAATCTGAAGATTTTCTTTTTAATGTCTCCTGTGATGCAGTAGTTCTGTCTGTCACCGCATCGCAGCAGCAGCGTATAATGGGACCGGACGGATCTTAGGCTGTTTACATCCAAGAAAACAGCAATTTTCTTTTCACAGACAACATCGGATAGCTTCAAATATACACAGGGGTTTGTTTACTTCAAGATTTTTACAAAGTCCCGCAAAGTCTCACACCAGAGTCAAGTTGATGCTCTCGGTATGTTACAGGTAAAATAAACAATAGCCAAAGTTAATCTTACTGCTACGAACACATCGTGCCTCAGTTGATATTCTTTTGTTGATAAACAAACGGGGGCTTCAGACTACCTGTAAACCTCTTGTGCGAGACTTTGTATTACAACTCTGTTTACAAACATGTCGGCTTTCTTGTAGTTAACAAACCCCTCGGTGTATGTTTGAAGTCATCTGACGCTGTCTGTGAAAAAAAAATTGTGGTTTCGTGGGATGCAAACAACCTAAGATCCGTCCGTTCCCATTATACGCTGCTGTGGCGATGCGGGGACAGACAGAATTACTTTCATAACAGGAGCAATTAAAAAGAAAATCTTCAGATTCATTCTTTTAGAAGTAAAAAATGTTAGGAAACTAGAGCCCCAGGTTGAATTTGCCTGGAAGTGTCCTTTAAGAGAAGATGGGACAGGAAGGTTGGCGTCACGGTGTGAACTTACGTGGCTGACGAGAAGACCTGTTTCTCTGGAGGCAGCTGATGTCCGTTCAGGTAGAAGATCATTTGCTTCTTGCTGAGATCCAACAGGAAGCCAATGGCATCTCCTAAACCGGGACAAAAAAGAGACGCAGCAGCAGAATAAAGCACCGGCCTGCTATAATTACCATTATCCCTCCCTCCGTCCATGTGGGAGGTAAATCAGAGCGTGAATGCTGGAGCGATGACAGCGGCATGTGGGCACCGATATCACAAAACATGAAAAACAATATCTACTTGGAGACAAATGAATCTGACATTTAAAAGCGTGGTGTCTCTCTCTTTCTCTCTTGTACTGTTCAAAGTGGCAACGATTACAAAACGTCTTTGATTAACACATTGAAAAACAACAGTAGTCCTAGGTAATAACAGTGTGTTTATGTGCGTTTAGTGCGTACCCTCTTTCCAGCAGGGGTGAGAGTGAGGTTTACTGCGAGCGTTGTACCAGATGAGCTGCCTGCAGCCATCATAGGCACATGAGTATTCATCATCTCCTATTCCATAACCCTCCTGCAACACACATAACACAACATATTTAAAGTACATGTTTGCAGAGTAGAGCCACAATGTGCAAAGGTTGAAGAGTAAACACGTCGAGGAGGAGGATTACATGGTTGAGGAACTTGCTGTCCTTGGTGGCCCATCCGATCTGCATCACGCCCGACGTAATGACGGTCACCTCGTAGTACCAGACGCCCGAATCCACACAGAAAGTACAACGCACGCTCTCAAAGGACGAGGCGTCGCACCGAGCCTGAAAAGGAGGGAAACGTTCATCGGACTTTTTATAGATCATTCACATTAGGCTGAAGTAATAAAAACATGAATGTGGCTGGGTTTTTTTATAAACTACACACACAGACTGACCTCTAGTCCAGTGGGAGAGATCTTGAGGTACTCGCTGACATCGTTGCTGTTGAGCATGGCGTTGATATTAGTGAGGTTGACCTTCTCGTAGGTGAACTGGCGACCGTCCTTAAGAACTGAGGGGGCGACAGAGCAAATATCGTATACATTTATTTCTTCTTGGACTCAAACAAATACTTCATGTTTAAAAAAATAAAATAAAAAAGTAAAACACAGGGCTGCTACTACTCACACAGGTTGTCAAGGCTCCACTGTGAACAGAATCCAACCTGCCTCTTCAGGTAGTCGGGATGCTCCGCCCACGACTCCAGGACACCGAGTCGATTGCTGATACAAGACTCGGACACCGTCAGTTTGTTCTCACCTGAGGGCGAGAAGAGGCGAGTGTGAGGAAGAACGATTAAATAAAACACACAAACACAAACAAAACAACTTTAGCGGACAGAAAGTGTTAGAAGGATCAATCACTCATTGTGTTCATTTTGTCTCTTCCTTAAAGGGATACTTCACCCGAAATCGATAGTTCACCAATCATCTACTCACCGTCATGCCAAGGAAGGGTTTGGAGAACTTTCAGAGTCATCAAAACGCTTTAGGAGTTCCAGGGGGGGTCCGGCTGGCAACGGGTTTTCATATAATGGCGGCGGATAGAGTTCACTTTTTAATCGTCCAAAACACACACTATGAAACATCCAGATACTGTACCTCCATACTGCTCGTCCGTACTGACCCAAGTGTCCTGAAGTCGCCACATGAAAAAACTGTTCGTAAAAAATTTATGTGATCTCTGTTTTTAGCCTTGTTGTAGTAGTAGCTCCCAGTGGCTG
The DNA here is from genome assembly GCF_045865225.1 of Trachurus japonicus. NCBI lineage: Eukaryota > Metazoa > Chordata > Actinopteri > Carangiformes > Carangidae > Trachurus > Trachurus japonicus. The sequence continues at coordinate 26,326,354 of NC_140912.1, forward strand.
CGTGAGATTTGCTGCAAACATCCAATGGTTTACAACAACGAACGAACATCTCGCAACAAATCTTGCGGATGCGCACAAACATCAACAGAGCCGCTGGGAGCTACTGCTACAACAAGGCTAAAAACAGAGATCAAATTAATTTTTTCCAAACAACTTTTTCATGTGGCGGCTTCAGGACACTTGGGTCAGTACGGACGAGCAGTATGGAGGTATCTGGATGTTTCATAGTGTGTGTTTTGGACGATTCAAAAGTGAACTCTATCCGCCGCCATTATATGAAGATCCGTTGCCAGCCGGACCCCCCCTGGAACTCCTAAAGTGTTTTGATAACTCTGAAAGTTCTCCAAACCCTTCCTTGGCATGACGGTGAGTAGAAAATTGGTGAATTATTGATTTTGGGTGAAGTATCCCTTTAACCTTTATTTTGAAATGGTTTTAGGTGAAAACTCGGAGTGAACCTACTGGTCTGGGAGAACTTCTCCAGAGCGATGAGAGCAAACAGCATGACAGTGGGATGGGCCTCCGAGCTCTGAGGAGAGAAACAGTCATCAGTGTGTGGCCTTTATTTCCAACTTAATGTGCTAAGGAACGACCACTACAATTGGTTGTGTGTGTGTGCGTGTGTGTGTGTGTGTGTGTGTGTGTGTGTGTGTGTGTGTGTGTCTATGTGTGTGTTTTCACTCACCAGGCTTTCTAGAAGGTACTCGAGGGTTCCTGGGCTCAATAGTCCGATACTGGCTGGTCCTGTCAAGATGATGATAAAGTAAGTAAACCTCAGAGACACGTAAACTTCTTAAAATATACAGCTTTGGGAAAAAATTAAGACACCACTTCAAAATGATCAGTTTCTCTGGTTATTACTGTTAGGTGTAGGTATGTGTGTGTGAGTAAAATGATTTTTTTTTGTTTGATTCTATAAACTACTGATGACATTTCTCCCAAATTTGAAATAAAAATATTGTCATTTAGAGGATTTATTTGAGGAAAATTTAAGAAACTGATCAAAACTGGTGTTTTCAGACCTCAAATAATGCAAAGAAAACAAGTTCAAATTCATTTTTAAACAACACAAGCTAATTTTGTTTTTTACTTTGGAAGAGATCAGAAATAAACATTGTTGGAATCACCCAAATTTTTAATCGCAGCAATGGTTTTTATAATCTGATGCTGATTTATTGAGAACATTTTGAAGTGGTTCCCAGAGCTGTAAATATGTTTGTGATCAGGAATATGTGTGTACAGTATGTAAACAAAGAGCGACCGTACCAGCCAGTTTCTCTGCCAGGCATCCCAGAACGGCCGTGGTGTTTCTGTGTTTCGCAGGGTTCAGAGCGTCCTGCTGCGCTACGGCCGAACTCAGGCTCAACATGTCAGAGAGTTTCTGGAGAGCATCCTGCAGAGAGAGAGAGAGAGAGGACGTTACTCAAACAAAATCTCACAGACACACACAGCTTCTATTAAACAATCCAGAAGTCAGAAACAGGAAAGATGGAGAGTCAAAATATCTCATATATCTCTTATCAATAGATCAGGTCATAATAACCAGGTAATAAAGCCAAGTGCACGGATGCACCCACATACACTCGGAGAAAATGAATCTCACCTAAATGCAACACATTAAACAAATACAAAAAGACACAAACCTTGGTGGGTAAGGGACACTCATCCAACAGAAGGGTGATCACTGCAGGGCCAAGCGGATCGTCCAATGGGATCACTCGAATCAGTGACTGGACGACCTCCAGCCAACCATCATCTAAAGAGAGGAAAAAGGTTTGATATGACTTCCAAATGTCTAAATTCATGTGACCGTTCCTATAAATGCTATGACTCACAACTGTAATAGAAAGACTCTGTCTCGCCACAGAAAACAAGAACATCCGACAACCTACACACTGTAAATAATGGCAAGTTTTGATGGGGTTTGAATCGTGCAATGACGCCTTTTCGAGCTTTTTGGGAGAGTTTTCTTCGCTTGGAATTTGCTACACTCGTCTGAGTGCAAACGTTCATCAAAACAACCATAAAACCATAAAACATCCCGGGCTCGGTGGCATCCAAGATAATTAGGATGGGTGTAAAGAAATGTAAACAGAACGTTTTTTTTTTATTTATTCTACAGCAGAATAATAAAGTGTGAAGCCAGATCATCCTCCAGTGTCGTTTGTTAAAGGCATATTTCAACATTTGGCAAATTCGCCCATTGCCATATTAATCCCTATAGTTTTAGGAGTAGGTTCGTTACCTTTAATTGTCGGTGCAAGCTATTTTTAGAACGGCGGAGCAGAGCCGCGAGCTGCTCAGAGCTACGCTACGGAGGCTAATGGGATTTCTTGGTGAGATCCACGGGGCAGAGACGTGAGCTGCTAAATGAACACAATGGAGGTGAACGGTACAGGTCCCCTGACCCTCATCAAACTCATCAAATACACAATTCAACAACTCCAAAATGCTCTGGTGGACAAGTTGTGACCTGCACATTCACCACGCTATGAGATAATAACAGAACGTTACCAGACAGAGTTGTTTTCGAGGTAAATGCAGAGACAGCTTGCCGAAAAACTGCCCCCGACGGGAATGCACATCAGCGGCTTTGCATGAATATACCTCAAAAATAACTGTCTCGTAACGTTACATACACACAATTCAATGGGCGAATTTGCCAAAATGTTCAAATATCCCTTTAACAGGTGTCTTAAAGCCATTATTATTATTATAAGTGTAGTATGTCATTGCATCTTTATGAACCCAATGTCGGGACTGTGCATTAATACCAGTCTGATGTCTATGTATCATCAACAGAATCTTATTTTCACGCTGGTCTAAAGATGCCTGCGACTTCAGACATGCAAAAAAACATTATAATGAGATTATACAGGCAGATCTTTTTCATTTTCATTAGAGATGGTGATTTTTATTTTCACTTTACTGTGAAGTGAAACAATGGCAGATTTTTGTTGAGTCTTGAATCAATCAAACGTGTCTCTTCTTTATGTCAGACGAGATCGCCTCTGCATCTCCACAACATGTTGTTGTTTTTACAGTGTATTCATCTTCAGACAGATGTTTCTTTTCTCTGTTTTCTTCATGATTTAAAAAAAAAAGGAAAAAGGAACAATTCCCATGGTGGTTAGTCTTAATGAAACCAGGCACCTCAAATATAATTCTGTTGAAATTTGTATCATGAGTGTTGGACGCAGCTCAAATGCAAAAAAAAAAAAAAAAAAGCCCATCAATTTCCTGTCCATTAGATGAGTCAGTAACAAACACTCTGTCTGTGACGCTATCAGTGGAGAACTTGCTGATGAATAATGTAACACGATAGCACATGTCAAACTGAAAGTGACTGGCTTGGCTGACTGACTTGCTGCTTGGCTGCCTTCAGGGTTCAGTATCTGCAAGCTAATACCAGACTTGGCTGTTGTCGAGCCACACAACACCACAACAACCAATGTGAGCATCAAACGCCATATGTGCACGAAAAACAAGCCCCCCCCCCCAAAAAAAAAAAAATACAAAAACACACACAAGCTATCACATAAGCGGACAGAACAACCACTCTCTCGCCCCCGCGCAGCATGGGAGCGTCAGTCACCATATTGCTCAAGCACACACACGCACAGACACACACACACAAACCAAAAACCCAAATAAGGATCAGACTCATCAGTTACTGTCCAACTGCTCAAACCAACAAAGACATAAGAGTGCGTGTCCCAGGTCGTGTCATGTTCCCCTGAGCTCGGCCGGTGGGTGTGTTGGAGAAACGCTGAGGCAGCAGCAGACAGGTGGTGGTGGTGTTACAGTAAGGGAATACAAATTGGTCCAAACCTTTTGTTTTCCTTTTATTTTATTTCCCTCAACCCTGATTAAGGCTCATTTGAGCTGAAACACGTTGGTCTTTGTTTTGTTTTAACCTTTTGACAGGGTTGTTAACGGGGTTAATTTGCAGACTTCTCGGTTTAAAAAATTCAAATAATTTGTGACATTTGAGTAATTAGATGCGTATCGTGTAAGTAAATTATGCAATTAATCATTTTGTTATCATTATTCTGAATTTGTATGCCATTATACCAAATCATTTCCAGGAGATTGTAGCTAATAGCACATGCAAATTAATGAACCCAAATAACTTCACATAAGACCAAACCCAGATAAGTATTAAGATAAATATATTTCCATACAATAGTTTCCATTTTCCGTACTTTTACAGACCTGGAAATGTATAAAATCAAATTCCATACTTTCCATACTTGTGTGTAGGAACCCTGTTTTAAGTTAAGACGTTTAACTCTGGTGCTACCACTTCACCAATAAGGCGCCGCAGATCTCCAGAGAAGCGACCTCTGAATGGAGATTAGGAACTCTGACAATTAATTATTAATATGAATAATACTGACAGTAATTACATCTGTATTACAGTGTATTTGTATAGGATGCTTCTTAGTGAGAAAAATCTAACTTCAAGATCATCAATCACATATTCCTTTCATGGGGGGTGCTTGTCCAAGTGCCCACTAGATAGCAGTGTTAGAGCACAAATGTCATCTTTGGGTTCAGGACGCCACAGACTTCAATGTAAACAGCTAAGAATCATTCCCGATGGCTGGAGAGAGGGCTGCCCTAAATGTTTATAAGACACATGATACTGTAGGTACTTTGCGCAAACGTACCCACTAGCAAGCGCCAATGTGGCCATGAAATAGGCCTCATACGTATATAAAACGTGGCCCCTCAGTCATAAAGGGGGTGGGTATGTAGACGCCAAACAGCGGCATTAAATACTGATGGTCCAAAAGTCCTCTGATGTTCAAACTTAACGTGTTAATACTCCTTTTTCTGTCGTCTTCAGACAAGGAAATTTGATGGTGACATGATAAAATGCTGCTTGGTGTGTGTGTGAATGTGCATTTTATTTTTTTCTTACCTGTCTCTGCCATCTCATGCAAAGTGATCATGGAGTACGGAGGCTCTTGGTCACTGAAATATAAAATAAAACACAGAATAAGATTTTTTTTAATCCTACTGTAGGTTAGGAGGAGTGTTTATCTAAATGGTTAATATCACAAACTCAAAAACTGCATTTAGTGATATGTGCGTTGGTTTATGTGCAAGTGGACGTGGTCCTTCACCTTAAGAGCATTCAACCACAATATACAGATCTCAAGTGGTTGTAGCCCTGAGATCAGTGCATCTGAAAACAAGCGACTCAGCCTTTGGGTTTCCATTATTCCAGTAATGGCTATGGACGGACGGTAATGTCATCCCACAGATAGGAATGCAAGCATATAATTGTGATGGATTTACTTCACTGAGCGGCGTCGTTGCTGCTGCTGCTGCTATTACTGTTGCTTGTCACGGCTGGAAGAGGAGGAGGAGGAGGATCAGCAGCACTGAAGCAAGCAGCACATTTCAACATGCTGCACCCATTGCAGCGAGTCATGGCGAGAAAACTGACTGACACAAAGTTATCTCTGAAGAATTCAGACACAGGAACAAAAACCTGCAGCAGCTGATTGCAGTAATTAGCACCATCCTTATCACGTCCATATTAAATGAGAAAAACGGTTCAGTCTGTTGAATTTGCAAAGGAATTACCCAATTTAATCATAGAAAAGTGCTGTTAAAAGAATGATTTTACTCTAATGTGTCCTTTACTTTCAACAGCCTTTACATTTCTATGTTTTAGGCAAGTGTTTTGTGATGCTATGTAATAATTACTACATGAATAATCTGCAGTTGTGCATCTCAGTATTATCTCTAAAGTTATCTGAGAAATGAGCATGGACACATTTCTTAATGAGACAACCAGACAGATGCCGCCAAGCCAAGAGGAGTTTGAGTTTCATGGGCAGCTAATGTGGAGTGTGTGATTGTGGCATTTGATTCCCCTCTTGCTCTAATTGACGTATAACTCAGTGAATGAAATTGAAAAGGACTCAAGAGTCGAGATTAGACGGCTCAAATATTCCCAGACAACACACCTACTGAATGAACTAGTACACAGGGCACTGCTGCTACAGTACTTACACTTTGAATGTGGAAATATCTACTTGTAAATGACAATATTTTTTAAATGACTGACACTTTTAACAGACAGAAGGTCTTAAGTCACTTTGCAATATGTCCACATAACTCTGGTTCATGAAGTTTTAATTAACTGAGACACTGTCAGGATTCATTTCACAGCAGGCAAAGTTTAGAATATGAATTTCAAAACTGTGCAGACCACTCTGACTCTCCGGTCACTCCTCAGCCCTTAAATTATTAATGACATGACTAGACTTACTTGTCTACAAGTGTCCTGATGACAGCCAGCGTGTCCAGCACCAGGCCGTCCACATTCTGCTTCTTCCGTCTCGGCTCGTGCGGCCCTCGCCCTCGCCGCGGCGGCCTGACCGGGTCCCTGGGCCGGCTGCTGCGAGCCTCTCCGGCGTCGGCGACTACACTTGTACCGTGATCCACCCGCCTCGCTTGCCCCCGGGTCGCCCTCGTCGACCCGTGGTGATGGTCCTCCAAGTCACTGTCCTCCCGGCACACGCAGCTGTTTCCCATTGTTCCAGTGCTGGAGACCACGCTGGCGAGGGTCTCCCAGAATGAAGGGGGGGAGTTTGCGGAGGAAGGGAAGAGCAGAACCCTTGCGAGGCTCCTGCAGGCACAGTAAGTGATCCAGGCGGCTACTATCATATCATTGGGAGAGCTTGGTTTTGGGGGACTCTTGCCCCAGTGGGCCGGGTGGGGTCAGTGTAAACGATCATACTGTGTGGCCAAAGCACAGATGTGGAACCGGTGTGTGTGGGAGCAATAACTTTATATGGCTTCTTCTTCTTTTTTTTTCTTTTTTAAATGAACCAGGAGGGGTCAGGTGATGCAACGAGAAAAGCTCTGAGCATCATAGACAGCACACGATCCGGGTCCAGCTGCACAGCTGTAGAGGCAACACAAGCAAAACAACAACAACAACAATTAAACTTCGCCCCTTGGGTCCAGTATTAAAGCTGATATCAGTAATCAGCTGATAATAATCTGCTCTAGTTGTTGTGCTCAGCAATACATGTGATCAAATACTGAAAACTAGACAAAAAATACAACATTTTAACTGTTCATCTACAACGCCATGCCTTGTTGTTTTACTCTTCAGCTGAGCTCTTTAAATAGAAAATTACCGTGTGGGAAAATTACAGTGTGTTAATATACCAAAACTAAGAGTTATTTTGTATTATTGACAAACAAGACTCTCTCAGTTAGCTGGCTAAAAATCTAGCCTCCAATCAGACAAGACAATGAACATTTAGTACTGCTAAACAAATAAAAAACAAGTCTCATAAACTCGCATGTATCATTTCAGTAATGGCAAGGCAATTTTATGTGTATAGCCCGTTTTTACAAACAGGGGGATTTACACAGCATCATGACAACATCCCCCGCCCTTAGACTCTCACATCGACTGAGGAAAAAACTCCCAGGAAAACCCTTTTAACAGGGAAAACAATGGAAAAACCTCAGGGTGAGCAACAGAGGAGGGATCCCTCACCCAGGACGGGCAATAAATGTTGTTGTAGCTACTTAGTTTATCCCAAACAAAGTAGCTACAACGCGATGCCTTGTTGTTTTACTCTTCAGGTGAGCTCTTTAAATAGAAAATGACACTGTGTGAAATTTACAGTGTTGTTAATATACCAAAACTTGGAGTCATTTTGTATTGTTGACAAACAAGACTCATCACTCGGTTAGCTGGCTAAAAAAAAATCTAGCCACCCACCAGACAAGACATTGAACATTAGTACTTCTAAATGAAAACCAAGTCTCATAAACTCGCATGTATCATTTCAGTAACATATTACAGTGTTTTCATTTTATCAGAAATACATACATACGATACTACAACTTGAAGAAGAAAAAACAACAGCCTACGTTAGCTGATAGCCGGGGTTAGCTCCTCTGATTCAACCACTGTTAAAAACGAAGCCACAAGTTACAAGCTAACATGACTAGCCGTGAACTAAAAACGTGTGACACAAAACACTGGCGAAGTATAAATAAATAAACGTACAGTTATATGAAGCCGCGTATATCCGGAAACACACCTTTGTTTGAAGTCAATAACATCATCACATTCACATGACGTTAGTTAGCTGGGGACCTCGTACACATTTTACCCAAGACGCGACGCGACGCCGCCGTTAGCTGCTGCTGCCTGATGCTAATGCGTGCTAACTTCCGTAGCCGCAGCAACAGCTAACGTTAAAAGGCTCGACGTCATTAACTGGTGTGGATGCGGAGGAGGAGGAGGAGGAGGATGTCTAGTACAGATCACATATTATGAAACAAAAACCTCCCCTCTCTCTCTCAATTCAGTTCATTCAGTTCAATTCAATTCATTTTATGTCACAAAGACTATGTTGCGAAAGCATAAAAATTGTAGAAAACAAAAGTAACAGTCTGATATTGCTGAAAATATTGCAAAAGAGTAGGCTATGTCCAGTTTAATTTTCATGCCTTTTGGAGATCATTTCTTCTTCCACTTATTTAACTGCAGACATTTTGCTGCTTGGTGCCCAAACTTTTGCATGCCACTGTTGTATATGACATAATAAATACCTTTTTTCTCGCAACGCAAACATTTTATGAAACTAAAATGTGGTATAAGGCATAAAGTTTGCCAAATTACACTAGAGGGCAACTAGACCTACCCTGAAGCCAGACTGTCCCAGAGGACTTGAACGCAATCAACAACCACGAGATGTTTTAAAACACGATGTTTTCATCAGGTTTTGACAGCAGAGGAGGAATCATAGTGTGCTGATGTGTTATACCGATGAAATACAGAATAATGTGATGCAGAGATTCAGTTTCTTAGTTTTCTCTGGTGAATCTGCACTGAGCCATTGAGTGACTGACAAAGGCTTTGAGAAACACTTGACTGAATGTCAATGAACATTTATTAACAGTATGAAAGCGTTCTTCTCTGTGAAATAATAACAAATGTGATCAATCTCGATCATCTCTGGGCCACAATATGCAATGTAACAAATGAGACAGACTACAACAAACATGTATTGCATACAGTCAGGGATGAACATGTTTTCCATGAAGTCAAACAACTCTGCATTTAAACAGTGTGCTGCAGGTTGGGACAGTCATACACTCTGCTTCGATCCAGCGCTGTATTAAAGGAGCTGTTACGATACTGCCCAAACTTGGCTTCCTCCTTGGTGAACCTCTGTGATTTAGGGTGGAAAGTACATGGCAAGGTTTCATCGGTTGGAGGGCGACGGCCATATTCGCTGGAAGTGGTCCTGTACAGGGGATGCTGCTTTGTCTTTGCCCACTGCGTCGGCAGTTCACCTTTAAACACCGGAGACAACATGCAGGAGAAAACTGGGTTTCCAGTAGTGGTTGTCCATTGTTTGGTACTTTCCATCTGCTGCTCTTGGGAGGCGGACATCCTTAGATGCAGAACCTATAAAAAAAGAGAGAAACAGAGGGAGAGACAGAAATCAGAAAGAATATAGATTTTAACAGTTCTTTCTTTTTTCTTTTCTTTTTTATTGAGCAATTGAAAAATACATACGTTCAATGGGGATAATAATACAGGTGAAAAATTACATTCAGTATAAAAGTGCAAAAACATTTAGGTTATTCATGAAGGCAAACAAAACAAAACAACACCAAACAGTAACAAATGGGCTCTATGCACAGCTCCACTACTTCCTGAACGTAAGGCTGCTCCCTTATTTCCTGTTTTACATTATTGGACAAACTGATTAATCCAGGTGTGTATGAGTAGTCACAATGGTCAGACACACCTGGATTAATCAGTTTGTCCAATAATGTAAGACAGGAAATAAAAGAGCTGCTTTAAGTTCAGGAAGTAGTGGAGCTGTGCATAGAGCCCATAAGGATACAATAGGCATTTTAATTCAACATAAATCGGAGCAGTGAAATAATACAGAAAATGAATTATAAATTAGACAAACAAAAGATATAAGACGTCCAGGCTACAGATAAAGTTACACATGCTAAAATGTTTAACAAACTTTAAGCTAAGCAACTTATCCACGTGTACGTTACATGGCTCAAGTTAGATCAAAGATAGCTGGCGTTAGCGCTCCTAATTTACTAATTCACTGATAAAAAAAAAAACGAACTGAACGAAGTCCTGTCCTTCTTCCAAATATGTTAGTAATTTCACAAAAAGTTACCTTCAAAGGCGCAATAAACGAAGTGGGGGAAGTCTGCGTTGTGTTGTCTATTTACCAATGTGTTAACCTGGCAACGGTTGCGAGGGGGAAGCATCTGGTCACTATGGAAACCGCGAAACATGAGGTGCGATGGGACGGTTGTAACGGAATTCTCTCTTAACCTTGGAAACAGCAGCTCGACTCTAGTTGTTAAATTTATGTATTTTTGGTTTTTCAATCATTTACCAAACTCTGCTTTGTTTTCTGGCCACATAAAACTCTCAAAACTAGAATCATGTCCATGTGTAATCCAGAATGTTCCTACGGCACTGAACGTATCAAGCTTCTACAACGTCATCATCAAGCGTCATTCAGTTGTTTACGTACAAGTACCGCGTCCACTAGTTTTCATCGGCTGGAAATTTCACAACAAATGTAAACTTTAACTGTGTTAACGAGCAGTTTCGTGATAATGTTAGTTTCTTATTGTTATTTTTCTTTGTTTGGCTGACTGTAAGTAGACATTTTGAAGGCAGTTGTAGACTCTGACTGTTATTTTCCTCTTTATTTTCCCAGTGTTTGTGCTGCTGCAGTTAGCTTGAAGCTAACCCGGTGTAGTCCGAGGAGGAGACGTGAGCAGCAGCTTGGCCCCGGGGACCTGCTCAGAAGATGGACAGTGAAATCCAAAGAGACGGGAGAGTCCTAGACCTGACCGATGATGCCTGGAGGGAGGACAAGCTGCCGTACGAAGATGTCACCATCCCACTGGTACGTGCTGCTACACCGCCACACAGTTTATTGTAAAGCTGCCTTCATGGAGTTTGTTTTCATAGAGCTGCAGGAATTCCTCATTGACATTTTGTATATAAAGGGATAGTTAAACATTCAGTCAAATTCGCCTATTGCCATAATTGCTATAGTCATAGGTTCATTACCTTTAATTACCGGTACATGTTGTTTTGAGATCCACGGGGCAGAGACGTGAGCTGCTGAATAAACACAATGGAGGTGAACGGTACAGGTCCCCTGACCCTCATCAAACTCATCAAATACACAATCCAACAACTCCAAAACGCTCTCATGGACAAGTTGTGACCTGCACATTCACCACACTACGAAATAATCTTGTATAATTATGTAAAATTATGACACATGAAGCAAATACTCGGAACTACTTGCACTATTGAAATCACTCTGTCCAGCAGCCGTGTCTGGAAGGTAATTATGGCTATACATTTGCCTCGAAAACAACTCTGTCTTGTAATGTTACATTATGTTACAAAATGTTGAACTATCCTTTTGATTGTTAATAATTGTTACTTTTCACAAAGACAGAGGCGTTTCTTCAAAAATTCTCTAAGTTTATTGGTCTTATTAATGTTCAATGAGACCACTAGAACATCCTGTAGTCATTTTGAGGCTGAATGCTGTTTTCCAGCTGGCATAATGGCTAAAAGGCTTTGAAAGGGACACAGTACAGAGCATTAAGGGTAAAACCATATCTGATGAAGTGCACAGTGCACACAGAACATCCGTCATTCTTGTGAACCTGGTTTTCCATGCTGTTTTTATGAAGATAACCATCATATTGTTATACCGTGACTCTGATATGAATTGAGATGAATGTAACTTGTGAACCTACTGCTCCTCATTTCCATGGCATTATGTATTCCCCTGGTCTCTGATAGAGTGAACTGCCTGAGGCTGAACAGGACAACGGAGGATCCACAGAGTCCGTAAAAGAACAAGAGATGAAGTGGACAGACCTCGCCCTGCAGAGCCTCCATGAAAACACACCCAGCACCGGAAGCTGAGAGACTTATAACGCAAGTTGCAGCCACCTCCAATCAACTCCACAATTCATCTTGCAACTACTAAGACTGCATTGCTACAGGACAAACAGGCAATTGTGACTCATCTCTACTTCACCTAAACTAAAGGAGGATGTCATTTATATGCACAACTCTGCTTTGAAAAATCAGATGTTGCCTTTTTCGTGTTATGGCTTTCAAATTCCCGCTCAGATGGCTGTAGGTGTAACTGAAGCAACAGTCCACGGACTCTGAGAAATGAATAATGTGACCACGGCTCCCACGTCATCACTCTGTCTTTCCTCCGAGCTTGCGGATGTAGTCACGTGACTCCCCCCCGAGAAGAACTGAGGGGTGTCTGTAGGAGCCTCCCAAGCGATCCCAGAGTGTGAAGTATTGTCCATAGTTGTAGTTGAAGTAGAGGTGATGGTCTACGTGGTGAGCAGCGCCATTGATCAGACATATGAGAGGGCCGGGTATGCGGTAGTCTCCGTCGTGTATGGAAATAGTCCAGATGTTGACAAAGACGAAGAGTGAGAGGTAGACCACCTGTGATGTAAATGTTACAAATGTCATTTATTAAAAAAATTAACAGTTGACAACATTTGTAGTTTTTGTCATCAGAATGTGTTCACATTTGTCCTTAAAGTCGCTCAATTAAAGTTTCAATCAGTGCAGTAAGTTTAGATTGCACACTCATAATTTTCAATATCCTTGCGCCACAAACTCCAGCTGCTGTAACATGACAATATTTAGCATTTAAGAGTGAGTGACCATCAGACTCCCACCTTATGGAGGGGGAAGATGAACGGGTAGACGTGGTAGGGCAAACTCTGCAGGAAGCCGTCGAGTGGGTGGAAGGCGTGGCTGGCAAACGGCGTTGGGATCTTGAATATGTGATGCTGCTTATGTAAGTGCTGAGGAGGAGAAACACAAATCATCTTTAGTGTGGAAAAACAGAATCCAAACTAATGAGAGAATCATAGATGTGTTGTGAATAGAGAAATGTAAGATCTTAAATTATTATTAATAGATGCACAGTTACAGTTCACATACTGAAATGTCGTATTGATACGTCCAAATTTACCCCTGCCGCCAAGAGCCAAGAGCTGATATACAGAATTAAGAACATTACTCTTGTTAATCCTCTTAACTTAATCCTGCATTAAAAGACGTTTTGGTCACTATGCGGCAGCTGTAAACACTCACATACTATCACTATATAGCGAAGTGTCTTATTAACACAATTGTTCTTTTTAGTCTTGTTAATTGTCACCTAATGAATGGAGGACTAAGCTTCACTCTGTCATGGTCTCCACCTACTCCTGGGGAAAATGTCTGGCTCTTTAGCTTCATCTTTGTAGTCCGCCTGCCTGACTACTAATTGGTGCTGAGCAGATAGTGTTTGGTGGGTTCAACTGAGTTTTATTTTCCCCTGAAGCTCACCTTGTAAATGCTCTTATGGTGCATGCACCGGTGTATCCAGTAGATACACATGTCGGTAAAGAACAAAAACCCAGCGATGCTCTGCAGCACTCCAGGCCAGCCTGAAACAGAAACAAATGAAGGACTAGTTAAGTCACTTTTGGATTTAAATCAGTGCTTATATGAGCTCTGAACTGTCTTTTATGGTTTTAAATAATAGCTTTCTCACCAAGTGGAGATTCATGGATGTCGTCATAAAGTTTGCTGTGGCCTTTGACCTCCCAGAAGAAAAGAGCTACTGTGGGGAAGCTCATCCAGAAGATAGCGTTAGTTCCTAGTTGGATTTCTTTTCTTACCTGGTTCTGTTGTTGGATCAAAGACATAATAAGTTCAAGTTAGCATCTGGGAGGAAGGCAGAGGTTTACGTTACGTTAACCAGCTTACCTTAATGAACTGTGGATGTTTCATGAGCTTATGGTCAAACACGTAGTAGAAGTTCAGAGCGCCAAAGGCCAGGTAGATCAGCTCTGCTCCCAGAGTCGTCACCACCCACAGGCTGATAATCTGACGCAGAGCTTCGTCCTCGGGCCACCAGGTCGGGTAAACATACGGAGTGAAGACGTAACGGTCCGCCACGTCCAGCACATCATCCATGGCACAAATCTGTGAGTTCAAGGCAGCTGGAAGATCAGTCTTAAAAAGTCGTCAACACTAATCACAGAAGTTTAGTTGTGGTTAAACTACATAAAACACATAAAGAGTCTTTCCAAATGATTGTGTATCATTGTAAACTAAACTCAAAAGCTCATGATGCTCAATATATTATATATAATAATAGGTTAAAGCGTCATACCTTGCATGAACCTTTTTTAATGTGATATTACATTTCTCTTTTTGTTTTTATTAATACATTTATCGATAAATATTCCCTAAAATTACCTTGTTCCTAACTCTACAGGACAGAGGATCACCCTCAAAGACTTTCTCAGCTGCAAAATTTTAAAAAAGCTAAGAAACATTACCACACCAAATATAAATACATTAGCTGTGGGTAAATCTAGGGTCTAGATTTTAAAAAACTACGTAGTTTAGCACTTTCTTGTCTGTACCTGTTCAAATGTCCACTATCCTGATGCAGTGTCACAACACTGAAGCTGGAAAGACTCCAATTTCACTTCTATTAATATAACTCTTCTTGTTAGACTGAGCACTGTTTTAACCGTGGGCTACCAGGTTGAATGATGATTAGATCAAAGTCCTGACTTTGTTTGACTCAGTTGATTAAAATCTCCTCAATTCCAATCAGACTATATTCAACCATTAGTCTCTCTTCACACCTCTGTCTCAGAATCACCATACAGTTTTAATCAGTGTGAAAGCACAGAGGCCAGACAAGAAGAAAAGTACTTTATTCATCCCCTGGAGGGAAATTCAAATTGTCCAGCAGCTTTACATAACCTAAAATGATATGATATAAATGCCAAGTAAATGGCATTGTGGATTTTGATGGCAGAAGGAATGAAGAGGGCATGTGGCATGAAGAGGGCACGTGAAGTTTGTGCAGAAATCTTCACACTCAGTTGCTTTATACGGATCTTTTAAAGTCTGTTTGACCTAATTCAGTGTTTGTTGTGGAGAATTAAGCATAAATATGTAAGAAATTATATTTGGATTCATTATAATGGACACAAAATGTTGATATCTGTACACATGCTGAGGCAAACCTTCACCATGTGGTCAGATTTATTAATTTAAATAGTTTCAGTATAAATCTGTGTGGTCACCTTTTATCTTTAATTTATCAAACACCTGTTTCATGCTTTAAAATAATGATTTTCCTCAGGATCAGAGAATTTAAAGACAAGACGAGCTGCTGATGAACTGACCTGCTTTAGGACCACGGCCCGACGTCAGAGTTGTGGTGAGCCTTCCTAGAAAGTGGACGTGTCCTCCTCTTCCTCCTCCTTCTTCTTCTCCCACACCACCAGTATATGATTTGTCACAGAGAGCATGTGGCCTTATGTTGCAAATGGTTTAGTAGCAGATAACACACATATACACACTAAAGTGACTTCACCATGCATTCCAGTTCAATAGATGTTCAGATAAATAACTATTTTCGTCCTGGGAGGTGGAAGAGATTCAACCACACGTGCCTGTTTGCTTCATTTTGTTGAGGCAGTGAGTATCTTGACAGGAAGACGCAAGTGAGTCGTGCTGGAACAAGATCCCAGCATGCTCAGCGAATAGCGAGAAGCTCGGTGACATATGATCTTCAAGTCATTTTCTGCTAATTTCAGAGCAGTTTTAGTGGCGTTAACGTTCTTTACTGGTTCGTTCTTTATTTGATTCCAAGTCAGTGAATGTGCTTCGTTATGAAATGAGTAAATCTCAAATCCGATGTCTTTATAAAAGCATAAAGACACACTGATGAGACACGTGAAACAGCATTACAGCCTTTAATCCATGCATTTTGAATTTTGAGCCACCCCATTGATCTGTTTTAGTGTAAAATGAAATCTCCTGCAGGGTGAAGTATGTCATTTTTCTGCAATGCATGTGCAATATCCCATGGTGCGCCGCAGGATCAAATTCCCTGTGAACTGTCTGCCCTTTACACACATACATGCATGCACACATACAGCACGTACACATCCCACACGAACTTGTGAGTGATCAGGAAGAGAAAAAATTAAATAAATACTTATCATCTCATTAGTCCTACTGTGTGTGTGTGTGTGTGTGTGTGTGTGTGTGTGTGTGTGTGTGTGTGTGTGTGTGTGTGTGTGTGTGTTTGTGTCTAAGTTTCAAACCTGACTCACAAACACATATATACAATACAATGTGCATACTGTCACTCAGCAAGAAATGTTCTTTTATTATGTATCTTGTCTGAAGTAATGTTTTCATACAATCATCTGGAACTGATGTTATTTTTCAACCATAATTACTTTCATTTTCACTTCTCAAGAGACCTTAATGTATAATTCAATATCTTATGTGGCCTATTGCATGTCAAAGCTCTGCTCCTTCAAAATGAGGTACAACATGGTTTTCTGATACTCTAGCCTCCACGTTGTTGTGTTTGCTATTATCAACTTCATCCTTTATCAATATCTTTTTACAATAGATTTAATTACTAGGAGAGAGATTACTGCTACCCATAGTGTAGTAGTTTTAGGTGTACAGTGTGAGGAAATGATGAGATACACACACAGTTCAAAGCTCTTGCCCCCTCTCTCTCTCTCTTCAAAGCTACATTTATTTATACGAGATTGTAAATGTCTCCCTCTAGAGTCTCTGGCACAAACAGCAACTCTCTGTTCTGTCCCTTTGAACTTTTTCTATGCATCCTTCTCTGTTTTTCATGTTTGTCATGAGATCACCATGTGATGTGACCCAGAAACAATGGATGAATTAGAAATCTATATCGTTTTGCATCAGTTAAAATTATTCATCATAATCACAAGGCACCTATGGATAATAAATAATAAATAAAATAAACTCTTAAAAGTTCCTTGTGCTAATTTCATCTCATAGCAAACTTGAGAGTAAAAACTGAAGGTACATTTTTATGGTTGAACATTTACATTTTTTCCTCATTTGATGTCCTGTGAACTTTGGGCAGTCAAATTCCCATGTAATATCACAAATAGCCTAAATCTCTAATAGTTTCACAAAAGTTTGTAAAGTAATAAGACAGTGATTTGTCCCTGACCTGACCTCTGACCTGTTCAATATGATACTTATATAAATTGAGAACAGCCTGCAGGCGATTTTAAGTATGTTTCCTCCACATGACCACAATGTGACATCAGATTTGTCAGATTTAGCCTATGTATTGTGGCTCATGTTCTCTTCGTTCGTTTACATTTGAATAGCCTATAGTTTCTAAAATAAAATAAGAAAACTCATCTCCACATCACATATTTCAGTTCACGCTGAGTCATTACGAGACGGTAAACCATGCTGTAAACTTTACAGTTATGACTTCTCGTAATGACTCAGCTCAGTGCAGGATGTCGGTCAGCGTTTATGATTGTGTGGAAAACTTTTCCACCCGACAGCCGAGTGCAAAAAGGGACAAATGTTGCCTTCAGGGTCCCAACACAATCCGAGTGCTATGAATATAAATTTGCCAGTCTCAGTGAAAATATGTGTCAGTTTGGGGCAAAAAACTAAAAAAAAAAAAAAAAATAGTAGCATTAAAACATCCTGGCTTTTCTACTTTAAGGAGTATAATGGTGATCTAGCGTGTGGGCATGCTAATTTTCTCTACAGGATTCAAAACAACAACAACAACAACAACGTTGATTAATTTCGTCGTCACATGAAGCAGATCGATTTCATGGTGAAATTGTGACGTTACGTAGTGAAATGTTGTTGATCGATACCCCGCTAATGTTAATTAAACTATCAGCTTGTGTGTTTTTTTGGCTAGCATACTTTTCACTTTCCTGGTGGTTTTCCATGTGGTGATGAATTTCCCTACTGCACACGGTACTTGAAGGCAACACTACAAAAGCCCATTTTACTCCGGTTTGCTCACCAGCGCCGGGTGCAGAGCTGCAGGAGGAATGACAACAACAAACAGGAGACGCCGTGGACCGTGTGCACAGGGGCCACAACACTGGAGCATCACAACTCACATGGGACGGAGGAATAAAGGAAGAAATGTCCCCGAGCTGAATCTTATTTTTGTCCTCTGGTGGACCTCATTAAGAAATTAATAAACAATTATTTAGACAAAATTTTTAAAAACATAGCTAGATAAATGGGGTGATCTTAAGACGTAGTAGGGCATATCATAATGATTTATTGAATGATTTGATAGATGTGTTTAAACTGTAAAGGCATAAAAGTAGGCATACCACTGTGTATTTTATGTTTTTTTATTGATTAGTTCCAGCCAACAACTGGCCTTCAGAATAAAATATGAGAATTTAAACTCTGTAGAAGAAGCAACAACGTGGAAAAGTTACACTTCAACAGAAAAGGGATGGACATCAATTAGAATAGTCATAGAGAGAAAAAAACAAAAACATTGATAAAGGCTGAATGTATAGCATTTAAGTGACAAACATCTCATTAACTGCTGACATGTCATGGTTTTCTTGTTTGCTGTCAATTCAAGAGACTCAAAGTTACATTCAGTATCAATTAGAAACATTTTAAACGAGGAAATCCTGTGAAAAAAATAAATAAATACGAGAAATGTGATATATTTCTGTATAACTGTCACAGTTAAAGGAAAGCCCACACTAATGAACGCAATGTAAGTTGATAATATCCTTTAATTTGCACTAAAATTCATTTTTACACACACAATAAGGCAAATAGCTATCACACTACAGCCATTGTGTAATGGATTGCTAGGCTATGTATAAGGCATAGTATTAGAAATAACAAACATGACATGACACTCCTCATTAAATTTCAACATAAGGGAAGTTTTTGCTGTTCCCACTAATTTCCCCACAATTTATTGAACCGTGCGCAAAATGATTAGCCAACCATTTTGCACTTTCCCACCCTAGTTTTTTCCTTTTTTCTTTTACAGTGTAGCTATATTGATCCTTATCATCACCATTGACCACACACATTTTATTTTCTATTTTTAAGTGAATTAGCCTATATATCATGTTTATTTGTGTCAGGCATTACAATGAAGCTGATGTGTTCTATATATTCTCCCTTATATAATGATGTTTTTCTCCTATAAACATGTTAATTATTCCAGGGGGTTAAGTGTCACTCGGGGGGAAACAGGGGGGGTCCAGAGGGGGGCTTATGTAATTTTCAGACGACACGCCAACCCTGGGAATCCGTGTGTTTCTCCCGCTGCGGGGCGGTAAATCTGCTCGTGTGCACAAACTCCTTTGTAATCATCTACTCGACGTGCAGGCGTGCAGCGGCAGCATGACTGATTTTTGCACTCGGTGCTGTTGTCGCTGCTATAAAAGGGGCCGCCCATTCACCTCCAGATCACAACACTGACTCAACCGAGACAGACAACACACAGATACTTCTCTCTTCTCTGCTAAAGACGAACCAGACGCCACCTGAAGAAATGGACCCCTGCGAGTGCTCCAAGAGTAAGTAGTCTGTTAGTAGTAGTAGTGTGGCGTTCAATGACTGTGTTTGAGAGCGACATTGAGACACTTTGTCAGTCAAAACTAATTTTTATTTTTTTGTATTTTTGTTTTCAGCTGGAACCTGCAACTGCGGAGGATCCTGCAGCTGCACAAACTGCTCCTGTACCACCTGCAAGAAGAGTAAGTCCTTCATGTAAAGACCATAGACTGTAAAAAGAAGACAAAATGTTGAGTAGTTTACTGGCGTCATCACCTTAACTCTTGACATCCTGGATGCAACGTGTCTCAAATCCACGATTTTTTTTTATTTTTTATTTTGTCTGTAGCAATATGTAGGCTATTTTAAATTATGCACTCTTAAAATGTTTTTTGGTGTCCTAGTTGTTTCACTTCACGTGAAACGCAGTTACCAAGCGCAGCCCAGGTGTCTTCAATTGGCTTAATTAATTAGGGTTCAATGTAAAGGTGTAAATAGCTTCCATCTGCTGTTTGTCACTAAATCACTGTGTCCTCTTCTTCCAGGCTGCTGCTCCTGCTGCCCCTCTGGATGCACCAAGTGCGCCTCTGGCTGCGTGTGCAAGGGGAAGACATGCGACACCAGCTGCTGTCAGTGATGCGCCTGCAGCATCAGCGCCTATACCCGGGCTGAGACGAGCCGCCCGCGGTGTGATGGACCCTTTTTTGTGATCAACTTTTGAATCAATTTCTGTCTTATTATTGTCACGTGTGTCTTAAGAAGTTACTGTTTTGTACCTTACTGTCTTCCAGTGTTGAAATAAATCATGTTTCCGCAACGTGGTGGTTGTCCTGGGTTTGGCTTTCAAAATGTGTTGCTGTCTAAGTGACTGCAGCATCAAACCATAGAATTTTTTTTTTTCTTCCTTGTTCACGATATCTAAATGACATTAACGTGCTGAGATAACATAGTGTGCAAATACACAAGTGGGGAACTACTTTATCAATCCAGTTCAAGTTTGAATCATTTAATATTGGTAAACTATAGTTTTTTTTCTCTCCTTATTTTTACTTAACTTCATTTTCACAGTTTCTTAAATGGCGCTGTATACATTTATCATGTATAATTATAATATTATGATCAAATATCACTTATAAAAACGTTTTAACGAGGCGGAACTGAAGTGACGCTCTTCTCGTTGCTAGTAGCAACCGGAACAGAAACGAGCGACGCACACCGGAAGTAACGCGTTGTTTTGCTTCTGCTGCGTGAACTCCTCAAGTTGTTTTGTATTGTTTTTTGTCGTAATGAAGCCGAAGCAGTCGCGTTAATCGTTTAATTGAACCGGTGGTGTTGTTATTAAAAGCGAGTCAAGATGCCGAAGGTGGAGCCTGGTTTGCTCCGACACCATGGGAGTACGACGACGGAGAGAAGCCGCTCCATGTTTACTAACGTTACTGTCTCTGCGGGCTGGTGGTCCTTTTTTTTATTTTTTTTTCCAAGTATTAACAAATTACAAACATTTAAGGCACATTTGTGATACAAAAATTGAAAATGTTGAATCAGCTAGCAAGCCAATGAAACGAAGAGAATGGAGAATAACAATGTGAGGGTCTTATTCAAGCAGGGTAAATAAATCCAATGAAGAAAAGAGTCTCTGGGCATTTCTGTTTGTCATGTAGCTAGTACAAGGATGTACTTGTATATTTTGAGTTCATTCTTCCATCCATTGATGTGGGGCTTCACCTTGATCTGTGAATGAAATGTTTTCCAAGCGTGATCAAGTTGTTCACTAAGAAGTGTAAGTTTGTTTGTTTTTTCCTTTAGTTGCACTTGTGGTAGCCTATATTGATGTGTTGATGAAAAGAAGGGATCACTTCAAAAAATAAGTTTATTAACAAGAAGAAGAACAGTATACAAAAAATGCGAAATCTTCTCTCGACTAGCCCAGAGCTGACAACCCCATCTCCAAACAGAGAGGGGTCCTAAACTCGATGTTAAATGACCCCTGACCTACCCTCTAACCTTTAGGCAAGAACGAACCCAATGCCCTGTGTCCCAGGGCCCTTAAACCAGACACATTCATTTCGATCAGATTACTTCTGTGCAAAACATGTCCATCAAGCAGAGCATCGATTAACACATTCCTTCAGTTCCAAACAAGACACACATACAAAAAAAGAACATAAAATAATTCAAGGTATTAAAGTAAGAAAGTTAAGGTCTCTAATAGGCTACACTACACGCTCCAACTTGAATCGACATCCAGTTTAACGGGTGCAAAACAATTTGTTTGGTCAACAACCAGCTTTGAAACAATACCCAAAATTGTATAACATGCTCACCTTCATATAGAAAATATGTTCCACAGTTTCAATGTCACTCTCCTAAAATCCACACAAATTATTATTCCAATTAAATCTTAAATGTAATAGAAGTGGTTCGATGAGGCAGATGGTTCTGGCCTGGGAATCCGTGTGCTTCTCCCGCTGCGGTGCGGTAAATCAGATCGTGTGCACAAACTCCTTTGTAATCATATGTGCACGCGTGCAGCAGCAGCAGCAGCCTGACTGATTTTTGCACGCGGTCCTGTTGACTGCCTGCCATAAAAGGGGCCGCCCATTCACCTCCAGATCACAACACTGACTGTGACAGACAACACAGATCTACTTCTCTCTTCTCTGAAGACGAACCAGACGCCACCTGAAGAAATGGACCCCTGCGAGTGCTCCAAGAGTAAGTACTAGCTACTGTGGTGTTCAATGACTGTGTTTGAGAGCGACATTGAGACACTTTGTCAATCAAAACTAATTTTATTTTTTGTATTTTTCTATTTTCAGCTGGAACCTGCAGCTGCGGAGAATCCTGCAGCTGCACAAACTGCTCCTGTACCACCTGCAAGAAGAGTAAGTCCTTCATGTAAAGACAATAGACTGTTAAAAAAAAAAGAAGACAAAATGTTGAGCAGTTTACTGGCGTCATAACCTTAACTCTTGACATCCTGGATGCAACGTGTCTCAAATCCACGATTTATTTTATTTTTTTGTCTCAATCTGTAGGCATATTTTACATTATGCACTAAAATGTTTTTTGGTGTCCTAGTTGTTTCACTTCCACGTGAATCGCATGTAGTTAGCAGCCCAGGTGTCTCCAATTGGCTTAATTAATTAGAGTTCAATGTAAAGGTGTAAATGGCTTCCACCTGCTGCTGTTTGTCACTAAATCACTGTGTCCTCTTCCTCTTCTTCCAGGCTGCTGCTCTTGCTGCCCCTCTGGATGCACCAAGTGCGCCTCTGGCTGCGTGTGCAAGGGGAAGACATGCGACACCAGCTGCTGTCAGTGATGCGCCTGCAGCATCAGCGCCTATACCCGGGCTGAGCCGAGACGAGCCGCCCGCGGTGTGATGGAGCCTTTTTTGTGATCAACTTTTGATTATTGTCACGTGTGTGTCTTAAGAAGTTATTTTGTACCTTACTGTCTTTCAGTGTTGAAATAAATCATGTTTCCTCAATGTTATGGTTGTCCTGGGTTTGGCTTTAAAAAATGTCGGGGCAGAGCAAGGTCAGAGTCGGGGAGCGTTTAATACGTATTAAGTGTTAAAGCTACAGTTTCCTTAGAAGTCCTCTGCTCTTCTGCTCCTCTGGTCAAATGCAGCCATTACATGTTTAAAAATAACCCTGAACTTAAATCTACTAAAAGGCTTAAATGCGACTGTTGTAGCCTATAAATAAAAGTCACGCTGTCTAAAAGTGTCTGCAGCATCAGCCATAGATTTTTTTTTGTTGAGATTAAAGTGTGCAAATACAATAGGCCTACTATCAATTCAAGTTAAAACGTAAATACAATATTTCAAGTTATGAATTTAAATCATTTAAAGGTTGACTATGTAGAATTACAAGAACAACAGAAAAAGAATTCCAGCAGTCGATTGCCAGACCGTTGCTAGGCAAAACGGGCCGTTGCTAGGGACTCCGCTCTGAACAGAGGACAGCAGAGGAGGAGAGCTAAGCAGGATATTTACCTTATGTTTCATTTTTACCGTCATTAACAGCATAATAAATGACTTGTAGCTTGTTACAGGGACAGTGGAGGCTCTCTGCCTTCACACCGCTGCTGCTCAGAGCCTCCGCTGCCTGTCACTGCTCTCCTCAAGTTGGAAAAAAAAAAAAAAAGGAGCTCCGTGGCACCGAAAGTCCGCGACGATAAACGTGTTTATGCAGAGCCGGTTCAGACCTCCATGGGGCCCTAGGCAAAATTCTGCTAAGGGGCCTAACTGAACCCCAAAAACTTTCAACAGTCGCACCTGACACCCAGTGTTTCCACTTATCCCCCTTTAAACATATTGCACTGTTGGTCTAACTAAGAATAAATTCAGAACAAATCAAACTAAATGTGTAAACAAACAATCATACAGTCTTACATGTTGGGCATGCATGTTAATGTTTGAAATAACTCACGATTAAATAAAACTAAAATATAGATAAGGCTACTATTAATTCAGCTCCATCAAATTGGCTGCACTTGTTTTACTTTAATATACTTCAAATGTAGGTAATTATGTATATTATTATTTATTATATATATATATTTTTTAGCACCATTGTCACAATATTTCACAAGTTTTGTTTAATTCACTAAGATATCTGCATCTATATTTGTCTGTATCCAAGCAACAAAATTAAATCTTAGTCAATATTTATCCATTACTTTCCATTTTGTGTAAGTGCAGTTGTAACTACACTACAACTAAAATCATAGAAGCCAGCAAGACGCACACAGAGACCGGGGTTCACCCAGGGCTCAGCGCTCTGTTAATGTAGGTCAAACACGGACTAGTCCTTCCCACTCTCCCACCCGGAGAGGAGAGTTACCTGACTGCTGTTCCCGCAGGTCATTGTCAGCTGTTTCTAACCCCCTTAATTCCCTGAGGGATAACTCTGCTTCATCGTGGCGTGCTAAACGCTGTCTTGCTAGGAATCCGGTAGGCCAACACGTGCGCAACGGACGGTCACGTCGTCAGGTTTTGTTTTGTTTTTTCACGGGGCCTCTATTATTTTGCGGGGCCCTACGCAACGTGCGTAGTGTGCGTATTGGGTGAACCGGTAAGACTACACAAATACACCCATCCTAACAAGTATATGATAATCCATTGATCCACCGATTGATTATTAAAAAGGCTTGGTTGGAAACAAACGCATCCGACCGGGAGGAGGCAGGAAAACAGCGGAGAGTTGAGCCACATGTCAGCTACAGGCAGGTACGAATGTAAACAGAACGTTGTGTAGAAATATGTAGAATATTTATTAAAAGCTATATTTTTTCAAAAATAATACATCCATTGGGCCTTTAGAGGGGTACAGAATGAAAGTATTGCTTTTCCATAAAAAAATTTTTTTTAGTCTGAATTATTATTTTTAATATTTTTGACGGGCTCGACAATGACTTTCTGTCAACGTTCTGTTTACATTCGTACCTGCCTGTAGCCGACATGTGGCTCAATTCTCCGCTGTTTTCCTGCCTCCTCCCGGTCGGATGCGTTTGTTTCCAACCAAGCCTTTTTAATAATCAATCGGTGGATCAATGGATTATCATATACTTGTTAGGATGGGTGTATTTGTGTAGTCTTATCTGTCATAAACACGTTTATCGTCGCGGACTTTCGGTGCCACGGAGCTCCTTTTTTTTTTTTTTCCAACTTGACGAGAGCAGTGACAGCGGAGGCTCTGAGCAGCAGCGGTGTGAAGGCAGAGAGCCTCCACTCTCCCTGTAACACGCTACAAGTCATTTATTATGCTGTTAATGACGGTAAAAATGAAACATAAGGTAAATATCCTGCTTAGTCCTCCTCCTCTGCTGTCCTCTGATCAGAGCGGAGTCCCTAGCAACGGCCCGTTTTACCTAGCAACGGTCTGGCAATCGACTGCTGGAATTCTTTTTCTGTTGTTTTTCTTGTCATTCTACATAGTCAACCTTTAATATGGGTAAACTCCAAATAGTCATTTTGTTCTCCTTATTAATTTATTTTTACTTAACTTTATTTTTCCACTGGGTTTCTTGAATGGCGCGCTATATACATTTAATTTATCCTTTATCATTTTTAACTAGCTATTATGACTTATATCACTTATAAAAACCATAGAGATCAAAACGTAAAGACGGTACGTTTTAACGAGGCGGAACTGAAGTGACGCTCTTCTCGTTGCTAGGAGGAACCGGAACCAACAGCAACGAGCGACGCACCCCGGAAGTAACGCGCTGTTTCTGTTTCTGCTGCGTGACCGCCTCAAGTTAGTGTTTTGTTTTGTCGTTTTTTGTCGTAATGAAGCCGAAGCAGTAGCGTTTAATAGTTTAATTGAACCGTGTTGTTGTTATTAAAAGCGAGTCGAGATGCCGAAGGTCGTGTCGAGGAGCGTGGTTTGCTCCGACACCCGGGACCGGGAGGAGTACGACGACGGGGAGAAGCCGCTCCATGTTTACTACTGCCTCTGCGGGCAGATGGTGCTGGTGCTCGACTGCCAGCTGGAGAAGCTGCCCATGAGGCCCCGGGACCGGGCCAGGGTGATCGACGCCGCCAAACACGCTCACAAGTTCTGCAACGTGGAGGAAGACGAGACCGCGTACGTCAAGAGAGCCGAGGGCATCGAGAGGCAGCGCCGCAAGAAGTGCGGGAAGTGCGGGCTGCTGCTCTTCTACCAGCACCAGGACAAGAACAGCCCGGCCACCTTCATCGTGGACGGAGCCGTGGTCAAGTTCGGCCAGGGCTTCGGCAACACCAGCGTCTACAGCCAGAAGCAGCCGGAGGCCCCCAAGAAGGTGCGTGGAGTAGTAGTAGTAGTAGTAGTAGTAGTAGGGATGTTATTACTATGCTCGAAGCAGACTACGGTGGCCCTGAGGTGCAATTCACAACAGCAAAATCAGAAAACACAACAGCAAAATCAGAAAACACAACACTAAAAGAGAAAACAACGCAAATCAGAAAACACAACAGCAAAAAGAGACACATGACAAACACAACACACACACAAAAAGAGAAAACACAATGACAAAAGAGAAAACAACGACAAATTACTAAACACAACAACAAAACAGAAAACTGTTTTCTGTAATTTGTCGTTGTGTTTTCTCTTTTTGTGTTGTGTTTTCTCTTTTGCTGTTGTAAGCCTGTGCATATTCTCATTTGTCCAGGTCATAGTATCTCAAAGGAATTTTAAATCGAAAGCAACTGGACTTGGTTATTTGTCTAGGAAGACGTTTAACCTCTCATCCAAGAGGCTTCATCAGTTCATGCTCGCATCTGACCAGGCTCAAAATTCCTTTGAGATACTATGACCTGGACAAATGAGAATATGCACAGGCTTATTGCACCAGTCGGACCAGTCCCAGCCTGGTCAGATGCGTACATGAACTGATGAAGCCTCTTGGATGAGAGGTGAAACATCTTCCTAGACAAATAACCAAGTCCAGTTGCTTTCGATTTAAAATTCCTTTGAGATTTTGCTGTTGTGTTTTCTCTTTTTGTGTTGTGTTTTCTCTTTTGCTGTTGTATTTTCTCTTTTGCTGTTGTATTTTCTCTTTTGCTGTTGTATTTTCTCTTTTGCTGTTGTGTTTTCTCTTTTGTCGTTGTGTTTTCTCTTTTGCCGTTGTGTTTTTTCTTTTGCTGTTGTGTTTTCAGCAGATGTCGCCATGTTTAATTGTATCAAATGCTTCAAAACACTGAACCATTTCAACACAATTGATTCATATTGATTGATTGCTTCTCCATCACTAGGTGCGTGTGATGATGACGAAGAGGACCAAGGACATGGGCAAGTTCAGCTCCGTGACCGTGTCCACCATCGACGAGGAGGAGGAGGAGATCGAGGCCCGGGAAGTGGCCGACTCGTACGCCCAGAACGCCAAGGTGATCGAGAAGCAGCTGGAGAGGAAGGGCATGAGCAAGAGGAGGCTGCAGGAGCTGGCCGAGCTGGAGGCCAAGAAGGCCAAGATGAAGGGCACGCTCATCGACAACCAGTTCAAGTAGTGGACCACCGGTCTCACACAGGGACAGGGGGGCTGCTGGACCGGGACTGGGACTGGGACTGGGGAGGTGTTCACCCACAGTGGATCTGTCCAGTACTGACTCCAGTGGACAACAAATATAGTTTTGTACATTTGTACACACAGAAACTGGACTGATAATATGTGTCGTTTCTGGGAACTACCATCTTAATCTAGAACATTTAAGTTTGAATTTGTTTAAAATGTTATTTTGTATGAAAATTAAAAGACCAAATAAACGTGTTTGTTTTTTTTTGTTTTTTTTAATTAAATTCAGTTGTTATTCATGTCATATTTACCATGGTATCTGCAGATCTTGGGGAAAGTGTGTTGTCACTTCAAGATCTTTGACAGTCCACTCATCGGCAACCAGTTCAGTAGACTACTCTCACACAGGGGCCAGTTTACAAACAAAAATACAATTTCAACAAAGACAGATAAATACAAATACATTCACTGACTGTGGCTGTGGCTTTTACCCTATGAAGATGTTCACCTGCACTCACCCACAGTGGATCAACTCCAGTGGACACAATTTATACATTTGTACACACAGAAACTGGACTGATAATATGTGTGGTTCCTGGGAATCTTAATATTGGCGTTTATGTTTAAAATGTTATTTTGTACAAAAATTAAAGGACCAAAATGAACTTGTTTGGTATTTTATGATTCAGGTGTTATCAGTATAATATCTGCAAGTCTGTGGCTTTCAAAACCTTTGATAGTCCAATTCTGTTAAATATGGTCATGGGCAAGGTCTCGTTTATTCATATAGGTGTTTTACATTTAAATAGCAATAAAATAGGATACATTTAACAAGAATACAATTTCATCAAAGACAGAGATAAATACAAACGCATTCACTGACTGTGGCTGTTACCCTGTAGAGATATTCACCTGCACTCACCCACAGTGGACACATTTTATACATTTGTACACACAGAGACAGGACTGATATAATGTGTGGTTCCTGGGAATCATCATCCAAATATAGACCTTTATGTTTAAAAATGTTATTTTGTACAAAATTAAAAGACAAAATAAACTTGTTTGGGTTTTTTTTTTTTTCAGTTGTTATCTGTACTGATCAAAATTGAGTCAATTCAAGACCTTTGATAATCAAGATTTGTCAAATATGGTGACAACGTCTTGAAAATGTGCACTGAAAGAATGCATATTGCATGTTTTTACCATTTTTGGTGTTAAAATGTTAACAAATGTGCCACATGTATCTGTCTAATTGATTTAGACAGATATTTGAAGTATTTGTGTCAGACAGTGATTCATGAGAGGATGGGTAATGTAGGCCAGTGTCGATCTGGCAGGTCAGAGCCGTAATGTGGGTCACAAAAATAGGAGACAGATTAGGAGAACAATGTGTCACGTAGACTGGATCACAATTTGGCCACAGTTGATTAAAGACAATAAAGCGTTTATGTACGGGCCTAAAAGTATCTAGGCCTCCACATGGACGGTTTTCTGTTGCGTGGTGAAGAATTCTACATTTTTTAGAGTTTCATACACATCATACAAAAACATAAAGTTTACACTGGTTGTACTTTACTCTGCAGGTGTATGTATTGTGGTGTATCAATGTGTTGATGACAAAGAAGTGACCAACGCTGACACGTCTTCTTTTGCGAATGAAAACAAGTTTATTACAAAAAGAACAATGTCAAGAAAATGCCGAATTAGAGCCTCTGGAGCCAATATGAGATCTCTCTCGTCTTGTCTTAACCCAAATCCCTTGTTGGCTTTCCCCAACACGCCACCTCCTCCAGACAGAGGTGCCACTGTCCAAATGGTAAAAATGACCTCTGACCTTTAAGCTAAGGAAAAAACAAAGTATCCCCACAGGACAAGGGAGAATAACGAGGAACACATTTCTCAGGGCACAGTCCACAAAAACAAAGGAAACCACAATTTAAACAAGACTGTAAGTCAATTAACACCTTCATCTATTAGACTACTAATCTAACATCTTTATATATGACCGTAAATGTATGCGTGTGCCTTTCTCTCTTTTAACATTTGTATTTAGTCTGTAAAGATATAAACCGTCACTCTTCACAAAGTTCCTAACGTTCTTCAAATTTAGATTGAACTGAACTGAACTGAGTTGAGGATAATATACCAGTATAAATCAGAATCAGCTTTATTGTCATTATACAAGGTACAGTGCAATTGTGTGTGGCTTCTCTCCTAATTATAGATATAGATGCAAATATAGAATATAAAAATATGAAACAGGATAAAGGTTAAAATATTTTTTTATGTAAAAATAGTGGCAAGCTGATTAATAATGTAGGGAAATAATATGTAATATGTCAATGCATACAGAATTAAAGATTAAATGGCTCTGATTATACAAGTTTTTTTAGATTGTACATTTTATATTGTGGAAAGAAGAGTCAATAATCTAATAATTTCAATAATAAATTTGAGATCACAGATGCCGTGGAACCTGGGTTTGGTTAAAAATTGTTATTTTGTGCCATAAAGTCACAAAAGTCCCGTGATGTGCGTCCTGTGTTGTGTAACAGTCATACATATTGTGTTAGATAATGAAGTAGCTCTGGGGCTTTTCTTTTACTCCACATGACTAGATCGGTGTTTTAACGAAGCAGCAGACTGTAGCAGACTGTGGGAGCAGGCGCTCATCAACCATCTGTGCTTTGTGATCCAAGCTGGAGACGGTGGTTTCTCCTCATGAGGAGGAAACAGCAAGAGTTGGAGAGAAACAGTAAAAGATGTCAGTGTTTTCCTGAATCCATGCATGTCCCACATTGGTTTGACTGGGTGTTTATCCAGGTGGGGAGCTCCCAGACAGCACAATAGCAACGACCCTCAGCTATCAATACTATGCACACTAAGATATAAATAGCAAGAATGTGCATATAGAATACAATTATAAACTTTATTCATGCATTTAGCTGTTTTCTACCATGTGTATTTGGCTGTCTTCAAATACCAACACTGGTCTTTTGATAAGACTAGATACATTGTGTTATGTAGGCTATTACATTTTATTTTCCCTTTTGGTTATACTTATTTGTAGTAGTTCTATACTTATTAAATCTGTTGATTTGTGACTATTCTGATACGTATGGTGCCATATTGTATTGAATGTCTGTTTAACTCATTTTATGGATTTCTCTCATGTTTTCATCTTCATCTTATGTGTTACTCATTTGTGTTTTTAAACCGCTCATGGCCTGACCCCCCCTCCCAGAAAATCATTTTGAGAAGCACCTAATTGTTCAAATCATTGAGCCAGTCGTTCGAAACGTTGTTTCTTTAGCCCTTGAATAAATATATTTTCTATTTCAGGTGAAGACAGTGTTGCAAGTTCTCTTTTTTGCCTTATCTTCAAATATTAACATAGATCAAACAGCAGGTTGGAGGTGTGACTTTTCTTACCAGGGATTGTAAACCCTACATTCTCCACATGGAGAGAGGCACAAACATCAAAAGAGGAAAACACACCCACGGCACTGTTTTGCAAGCTTTTAGATAAACTCTGTCTATTCATTCACTGACCTACATTGCAACGAACTCTCTTGACCTGAGTATGTTTGGTGCTTTAACATGCACTATGTAACTTTGTAGATGTTAATACTATACATGTGTTGCCTCACAAGGTCATGGAGGAGGATCAACAGTTGAAAGACTTTGGATAGTTGCAAAGTGATGTATACAGAAATATGTTACATATATAACGTATATTGGATATATAATGTGTATCTCCTTAAATAAAGATTACAGATCAACCCTTTAAGATAAAAGTCTCACAAATGACTACTAAGTTCAACCTCAAGTTTATTTATTTATATAGCACCTTTAAACACAAATAGCCTTTGCACCGAAGTGCTTCACAAACAAAGCCTTAAAGAGGTTTTACACAGAAGTGAAAATAAGCATTCATTGATGGACATACAAGCAACAAGCAAAAAGTTATTTAAAACTCAATTAAGATTATGATTAAACAAAAGAAAAAACAAACAAACAAATAAATACATTTAAGCAGAGGTAGCTACTGCGGGGGTCATGAAACTTTTGGTTGATTAGACATTTTTATTCATTTATTTTTATTTATTTTATATTTCTTAATTTACACATTTAGACTAGCATGTAGCTATACATACACTGACATTTAATTGAAAGACATTGTTGATACTGGCATTGGAATCAGTTGACAAGGTATGTTTATAAATGGCAGTGACACAGCCATGAATAACCTGTGAATTTTTTGAATAGCTCAGCATTAAATGCACAATAACAATGTGCATTTATACATGGTACTAGGTCCAGTTTAATATAATACACAAATGTATATAATATAGGCTATAGTAGAGGGTCCCTGCTCCATCTCACCATCACTTCGGGGTCCTTGGCCTGAAAAACATTGAAGACCCCTGCATTTAAGGTTAATTTTTTGTAGGTTATTAAATGTTTTAAATGACATTACTGCTATGTTGCAGTAGGTTTCCAGTCATCCTGTCCAGGAGGCGAAGCAGCGGGGTTTCTCCACTTCTCGGCAACAAGCGAAGAACAGTCACTTCCGGTTCTGAGCGCGAATCAGCCAATCAGCGTCGACTTTAGAAGTGCCGGACCGCGAATCAGCCAATCAGCGTCGACTTCAGAAGTGCCGGGCCAAATAATATACTCTCTGGGTGCATGTTGTATTTGCTGAACAAAACCGAATAAGAGGTTAAAAAACTGGAAATACAGTGACCTGAAGAAAACAGACGGGACCGTATTTACGTCCGCCCCATACAACGGGTATGAAATGTGTCTCTTTTTAACGCTGTGAAGTTTAATATGAACAATTTAAGTTGACTGACTGAACGGGAGCATGCGTGTGGACGTTAGCGGTGTAGCTCGTTAGCTCAACTCCGGAGCGCCATTCATTTTGACAAGTGAAGTAAACTACACTAACAAAGCTGCAGGGGAAAAGTATTTATAATATCTGTCACGTTGGTGTCCGACTGTAATAACCTCACAGATTGTCTCTTGTTGTCGTCGCAATTAAGTCAGAGTTTCCGAAGTCTCTGAGTTAGCACAGGTGTTAGCATCACTGCGCTAGCGACGCTAACCGTTAAGTCTGTCAACTCTCGTGCTACATGCGCGCGCGCTGCAGAGTTGGCAGCCCATAATATGCCAGCTGTCAAACGGTGTGTGTCCTGGTACTAATAGATCAGTGGTCTTCAGGCCAAAGACGCCCCCAAACTGATGGAGAGATGGAGCAGGAGGGACCCTTCCCCACTGTATAAAATTGTGTTTTGTATTAAACGGGGCCCAGTGTGCCATAAATATACCCTGTTATTGTGCATTTACTAAGCTTTCTAAATAATGCACAGGAGGATCATATATATTAATGTTTTTTATTTTATTTTCATGTGTATTTTTCATGTACAGGTACAGTGAGTAGGGTGGCCTTCGTGCCATTTATAAGAAGACCTGTAAACTGATACCAAGGCCAATATCAACAATGTCTGTCGATTGCATGTTAATCAAGCTATTTAAATTGACGCTTTCATTTCAAACATAAATGTGGAAGCGAAAAAATATTTTAAAAATTGTCTAATCAACCAAACATTTCGCGATCCCCCTGCAGCACTTATGCTGACCCCCTGAAGACCTCTACTATAGATAGATAGATAGATAGATAGATAGATAGATAGATAGATATACATACTTTATTAAAAGCACATCCCGAAGAGAGGTCCATAGCACCATATAGTAAAACAAATACAGGATAGAAACATCAGTAATATAACATAAAAACAAATCAAAAACATGAAAAACATTCAAGGCAGGTGGATAATCAACTGCACACTAATATTACACTATTTTATTGACAACAAAAATGTGCTTCACGACTTGAGATTCTTGTGCTGTTGCTTCAGCTGTAGGACAGTTACAAAGTGGGGTCCTCTCCTGTCATCCACTAAACATAATGTTTTATGCTTTAGGTTGTTTATATTTTCTAATAATTATGTTTTTTCATCTTAACACAAAGTTCTGGTTCAGCTGCTCATAATTATAAAGCCATCTCATGTTGTATTTGGTCATTATATCTCGTTTCAAGGTTGTAGGTGTTAAAATACAGTTGCGTTCATATTTCAGGCGTTCCCTTTAATCTGTAGCCAAAGTGCTCAAAACTGTGGTGACAAATCTGTGTTGTCTCATCATGCCACTTATGATCATTAAATCTTCTGGCTTTGTCAGAGTTATTTATAGGTTCTTTTTTTTATTCTTTTTTTTATCTAAATACAGTGATTAATCCATGTTGAATCAACTCTGAGAGCTTTGGCTGAGTCAATGATTCAATTATTAAAGGCCGATGTCATTTGAAATTAGCTAGAGTACAGAACATGGACATCTTATTGATCTCACCATAGATCAGTCAGTGTATCATCCATCTGTTTTAGATGTACTTCCCAATATATTGTTGTTTTTGTCTTCACTTGGTTAAACTCTCTCCCCTCTCTTTCTCTCTCTCTCTCTCTCTCTGTGTAGAGGTATGGATGCCGAGGGATTCGGGGAGCTGCTCCAGCAGGCGGAGCAGCTGGCTGCAGAGACCGAAGCCGTGTCAGAGCTGCCACATGTTGAGAGGAACCTCCAGGAGATCCAGCAGGCGGGAGAGAGGCTTCGATCCCGCACCTTGACACGCACCTCGCAAGATGCTGCTGACGTAAAAGCGTAAGAACAAAAAAAAAAAAACACCTCACTCATAATGGGACCATCACCACCATCCTGACTCATCACCCTGAGTCACCACTGTCTCCTCAACTGTGAGGGGAACTCACCACAATTTACAAGTCATTGTGATTCAAGGCAGCTTATATTAGTGCATATTATCTATATTATGTTTTAATGTTATATAAGCTTTGCTTCAGCCGCAACCCTTTTCGACCAGCTATATAGTATTTGTTACTACCTTTAATTTGTTTTGTTGAAATTTTGATGCTGTGATTGAAATAAACACTCAAAATATATATTAATTGTGGGAGTTATAATGACTTAATATCCTGATACATTTAGCGCAAATGGGTGTTTACGGGGAAGAAACATAATAATAATAATGGTTTACATTAATATAGTGCTTTTTTAACAATACCCAAAGCGTGTAACCTAAAAACCTAAATGCAAAGATGGGGCTCATCGTAAGAATTGAATTGTTGTTTTTTAATGCCGCCCTATTTATTCTATTCTTAAATAACAGATCGTTGCATATTTGACATCCAAATACATTTGATTTTCCAAGATTATACCCTTTTGATTTATACATTTCTTACCCTCTTAAAGTGGCTGTGAGTAATATAGTATTTAGTACAATTAACTGCCAAATTGTTGATATGAACTAAATAACATGTGAATTAAAGCAGTACTAAGTAGTAATTTTCAGAGGTTCTCTCACATCTACAGTAAATGCAAATATGTGTGTCTTATTTAAAAAAACAAACATATAGAATAGTTAAAATGACTCATTTTCACACATTAAAATAAATACTGCATATTGCATTATGATTAGTTTTCCTCTTAAATGTCTTTGCATAAACCTTAAGTGGTTTTTTTTATGGTGCTTTCATGACATGAGCTTTATGGTGCTGCAATAGTTACAAAGCCCTTGTGCGCCCTCTAGTGGATGTTGAGCACAACTACAGTCCTTCAATCAGTCACATTCATTCGTTCTCTCCGCCTCTCTCCGTCTCGCTCTCAGGTCGATCCTCCTCGGGTCCAGAGGCTTGGACATCTTCCACATTTCTCAGAGGTTGGAGACTCTGAGCGCTGCCACCACCTTCGAGCCCCTGGAGCCGGTGAAAGACACCGACATACAGGTACGAACGACAGAACAGACCACGAGTCCAGATTGCTGTGCAGCCCCTCATAAAGATTGTCTCATGAAAGTAAGACAAACCAGTGAATGGTCTCCTCTCCTGATGGATGCAAAAAGACGTTTTCCATTTTATATCGTCCCAGTTATGAAAGAGATGGTTCATTGTCTGGCTGAACATATGTAATTCACGCTGCGGCCTGCAGAGAGCACATCAACCTCCACAATCAGCACATAAAGCCCAGTGTCTGGTCTGAGAATATAGAAATAATCCCTGACAACTACAGCTTAGTTTAGGTGAGTGGTTTTTCACGGACCCTTCAGTCGGTAAATTATTCCCAGTGAGGAAAATGTCTTGCAGTTTGTCCAGCTTGTTTTTGTTGACGGTAGAAAAGCCATTGCAGTTGAAGATGTATTAGTCACATGTGCTGTATGTGTGTAGAGATTAGAAATCTTAGGCCCTATCCACACGGAAAAAACGTTTTTTTCTTTAGGTTTTTACTGTTAAATATTCCCGTCACATGAGGGTAAAGAAAAGTCTGCAACACCAAAAGAGCTCCAATGCAAACATTTATTAAAGCTGCATGACGTTTCGAGCACCACCGGCTCTTCCTCAGATGGTAGACAAGAGAATGAATGGGTAGAGACGCCATTTTTAAAGACCAGTCCCATGACATACCAGTTGTGCATTTATACCAATCAGTAGTAGAAAAAATAAAAACATCTATTAAACATGATTGTAAACCCGTGTATACACATACATCTAATAAGATCTTATGTTCCCATATAGGGATTCAGGCTATACAGGCCGTCGTGTCACATAGAAAAACCATTAGAGGAGCCTCTCTTTTAAACAAGCATAATACAAAACAGAAGTAGGGTTAGGGTTAAATACTCAGAAGGGATACTAACCCAAACTAGATCTTCAGGCAGAGGAAGACGGTATTGACATATATGACATGACCACTCTCATTGAAAAAAGACACAATGTTGTCATGAAATAAATCTCAATTATAGACACATTTTAATCAAGAGATTAAAATAGAGCACCAACAAAAGCCATTCAGGAAAAGAAACATACGAAGAATAACCTTTAGACGAAAAACAACCCTTGAGTATTAAATATTCCCATCCACACAAGTTCGGGTATTTAAATGTCTATGTCCACACACGAATACGCATATACGCAATTACGCATAGACGTTTTCAGTACGTTTGCGTGTGTACGGACCCCGCGAACCAGATGAATAAAGCTGCATTTATCAAAAAAACCTTTTCGTGTGGATAGGGCCTTATATTGATGATTTAGTTTGGATGCAACAATATTTTAATGAGCACATTAATGCAGGGGTTATGATATGAATGTGTTACGTACTGCAGTTCACATCGAGAGTGTTGAGTGTTCGTAGTAAACGTGGTTCGTCCTCGGTCACGTGTTTGTCGGGTGTGAGGAGGCAGCAGCACTAGAGCTGTGTTGTGAAAACTGTCTTTTGAATTTGAACTATGTTTTTTTGGAGCTGTGATTGTGTAGCAGGGAGAGGAAGAAGTGTTACATTAGTGTTAATAGACACTTAATTGTCATGACTTAATTACAGCAGATGAAAAATAAATACTGTGAGTTTGTTTCCTGTGGAAATGTTATCTGATTATGGACTGAAGTTCATTGGCGCCCGCCCCATGGAGATGTGGTAGAAGAAACCCTGTGGCTGTGTGTGTGTGGCT
Organism: Trachurus japonicus; assembly: GCF_045865225.1. Classification (NCBI taxonomy): domain Eukaryota; kingdom Metazoa; phylum Chordata; class Actinopteri; order Carangiformes; family Carangidae; genus Trachurus; species Trachurus japonicus. The sequence goes on from NC_140912.1 coordinate 26,363,427, forward strand.
GTGTGTGTGTGTGTGTGTGGGTTTGCCAGCCTTCAACATGAAGCTACTGAAGCATGTAAAGACTAAAATCAGTCAATCAATAAGAAGATTTTGAAAGATTCCTGATTTAATGAGACTCCAGGAGATCGTAAACCCATGACAACAGAAACGTAGCAGCAGCTTAAAGCAGTTTCCTCTCTATGGGACCAAATCTTTATAATTAACTTTCATATGGTGAAATCTTATAAATATGCTCTATTATCTTATATTCTGGTGTTACTTAGCTTTTATTAATTCAATGATTATTTATATGTCATAATTATGTAGTAAAAAAGTCTTGATTGTAGTGTCAGCTGCAGTAAATAGTGAAGAACCAGCTAGAGCTGCAACAATTAAACGAACAATAATCGATTATTAATTAATCGTCAACTATTTTGATAATCGAATAATCGGTTTGGGTAGATTTTTAAAGAAAATTTCAGCTTCTTCAATGTGAATATTTCTGTTTTCTTTGTTCCTTTATGACAATATGCTGAGTATCTCTTTGGTTTGTGGACAAAACAAGACATTTGACATTTTATTTTGTGGTTTGGGAAACACTGATTGACATTTTTTCAACATTTTTTAACATTTTATTGACCAAACAACTAATCGATTAATCATTTACATAATTGACAGATTAATCAATTAATAATGAAAATAATCGTTAGTTGCAGCACCTAGAACCAGCCAATGTTTATTTATCTTGAACATCTGATCGTATGAATTTACTCATTTGTTTTCACTCGTCTTGGTCAACTGGATGTCTGCTCGCCATAGTGGGTTTGACTGATTGACTGACTGGAAGTGCACTTACACACACACACACACACACACACACACACACACTTACACACACACACTTAGACACACACACATCCTCTCAGCACTTGCTCTATTGGCCTTATTGGTTTATAAGGAGACAGTGCATTACAGTTTCATTTCGGTCGAAATGTACAATATCTTGTTCAGTGTTGCAGACGAAACCACAGCTCCATCCGTCCACCCATCCATCGACCAGATTCCAGGAAGGTGGTCAAAAAGAAAAAAGGGAAAAAAAAGAGATAAGTCAGCAGCAGAGATAGTTGCACTGCCTTGGTATTCATCATGAAGCAAGTGTATTCAGTAATGGGATATACTGTATGCGAGCTTTTATCAAAATAACTAACACAGATACACATTAGGTTTTTTGATAATGCGCCATAAGTACAAGCACAAACTACACTGGAGATTACACACAGTCATAGTTTAAATGCATCATGCGCTTTAGCAGAATCAAAACGTCTGCACCAACTCTGCCTTTCAGTGGTTTAATGACCTAACAGTGTTTTAAACCTTGACTAAATTGGACCACTGTGGTACTGGACTCCATCCATTATACTTTCTAATATTAAATCCACCTCATCTCCATCTACTCTGTTGAGTCTGAAAAACCAAAGACAACGGGGACGACAGCTTCTCTTTTGCGCTGGTTTGTCTGTTTGACCATTTAAAGAAAAATGAAGAACAAAGCATGTGTGTCAAAACCTATTATTGTTATTATTTATCTCTTACAGATAGGCATCTCAGTCACTTTAAATCACTAAGTACATAGAGGATAAAAGTGGCACTGAGATATTACAGTATAGGATTTATATACTGACAAACAGCATCACTCTCAGTAAAAACAAATAGCATTCTCTGCCTCCTTCACTCATTACACAATAAAGGCACTGGTCTTTCAGTTTAACGTTAAAGAGACCCCGAGGAGTTTGCTTTTGGTTATAAAAGAGTCTCATATTAATGTGGATGAATCTACGAATACCAACACTTGTTAATGGATCCATTTTCGATAAATATATCATTTTGTCTTTATAGTTATTTTGTTATTATTCAGTGGTCGGCTCGCCCAGCATTTCCTAGTTTCGGTTTACCGGACGCTGCCCGGCGGGTCATGGGAATAATGCCGCTGGATCCCTAGTTGCCATCGTTTATGGTCGGATCTACGACGGTATCTGATCGGCTTTGAACCTCCAACTTTTGTTCTTGATAATGAAAACATTCTTGGCAAATGCTTTTGCTTTCGTCCGTCTTGCGCCGGTCCAAGAATTTCCCTGTGAGATAATAACGGAACGTTATTATAGACGGAGTTGTTTTCGAGGCAAATTCATGCAAAACCGCTGATGCGCGTTCCTGTCGGAAGCAGTTTTTCATCAAGCAGTCTCTGCATTTCCCTCTAAAACAACTCTGTCTCATAACGTTCTGTTATTATCTCATAGCGTGGTGAATGTGCAGGTCACAACTTGTCCACCAGAGCGTTTTGGAGTTGTTGGATTGTGTATTTGATGAGTTTGATGAGGGAAACCAAGAAATCCCATGAGCCTCCGTAGCGTAGCTCTGAGCAGCTCATGGCTCTGCTCCGCCGTTCTAAAAATAGCTTTCACCGACAATTAAAGGTAACGAACCTACTGCTATGACTATAGGGATTATGGCAATGGGCCAATTTGCCAAAATGTTGAAATATATCAAAGACCCCCTGACCGACAAGTCATCTTCTCTAGATGTAAAGGGACTTGTTTGTCTAATGAATTTCACATGTTTTTTTAAGTGAGAACGACAATTCAACACTTTAAACACATTCCCATTATCTGCCCATATTAATCCTCCTAATACGATGCTTTTTGCACATCATGCAGCCCTTATACCAAAAAACACTGGCTGGAAGGTAACCAGCCAGTGAAGAAAAAGAAGAAAAAACAACAGGTCAAAACCTTCTTGAATTACATTATTACATTTCAACGCTGCAGCAGTACGGATCATGGAGTCGGATATTTGCGACGCTGGGCAGTGAAACCCGTCTGTATTAGAAACAGTATTGGAATCAGTTTGATCAGTCAGTTGATCTTTTATTGGCTTATTGCGTATTTCATGAGCATTTTTTCTTTTTTTTGTTAACCCTCCTGTTGTCCTTCTGGGTCTAATTGACCCAATCTGTTCACTTCCTCCATCCTTCCTTCTTTCCACAATCCTTTTTCCCTTGCTTCTTTCCTTCTTTCCTTCCCTTCGTCCTTACTTCTTCTTCCTTCCTCTTTTGATCCAGTTGACCTGGTCTGTTCCCTCCCTCCATCTTTCTTTCCTTCCCTTTTCCCTTCCTTCTTTCCAATCCTTTTTGCCTCCCTCCCTTCCTTCCTTCATTCCCTTCGTCCATACTTCTTCCCTCTTTTTTGACCCAATCTGTTCCCTCCCTCCATCTATCTTTCCTTCCCTTTTCCCTTCCTTCTTTCCAATCCTTTTTGCCTCCCTCCCTTCCTTCATTCATTCCCTTCGTCCATACTTCTTCCCTCTTTTTTGACCCAATCTGTTCCCTCCCTCCATCTATCTTTCCTTCCTTTTTCCCTTCCTTCTTTCCTCCCATCATTCCCTTTGTCCTTCCTTCCTTCTTTCCCTTCGTCCTTCCTGCCTTCCTTCCTTCTTTCTTTTCCTTTGTCCTTCCTTCCTTCTATCCCTTTATCGTTCCTTCTTTCCCTTTGTCCTTCCTGCCTTCCTTCCTTCCTTCTTTCCCTTCGTCCTTCCTGCCTTCCCTCTATCCCTTTATCCTTCCTTCCTTCTTTCCCTTTGTCCTTCCTGCCTTCCTTCCTTCTTTCTTTCCCTTTGTCCTTCCTTCCTTCCTTCTATCCCTTTATCGTTCCTTTGTTCCTTCTTTCCCTTTGTCCTTCCTTATTACCCTTTGTCCTTCCTGCCTTCCTTCCTTCTTTCTTTCCCTTCATCCTTCCTTCCTTCCTTCTATCCCTTTATCCTTCCTTCCTTTCTTCTTTCCCTTTGTCCTTCCCTCTATCCCTTTATCCTTCCTTCCTTCTTTCCCTTCATCCTTCCTTCCTTCCTTCTATCCCTTTATCCTTCCTTCCTTTCTTCTTTCCCTTTGTCCTTCCCTCTATCCCTTTATCCTTCCTTCCTTCTTTCCCTTTGTCCTTCCTTCCTTCCTTCCTTCATTCCTTCCTTCCTAACTAACTTCATTCCTTCCTTCCTTCCTTCCTTCCTTCCTTCCTTCCTTCCTAACTAACTTCCTTCCTTCCTTGACCAAGGAGGACAGCAGGAGGGTTTAATCCATATATCGATATCAGCATGAGACTCTCCAGTGTTTATATTAAGGTTGAGGAGTTGATGATTGATCAGTCATTCAGGAAATACTAGCGTTTGTTTATATTCTGCTTTTTGTGCCGTGGCTGCAAGGCAAAAATAACACAAGCAGGTGATAACGTCTGATAATGTCCGTCCGTATCGGAGCCAGTGCTGCTGCTGCTGTGTATCAGATTCAGTGCAGCAGCTCTACCATGTGTTGGTGCTGGTGGTGGTGTCTTATTTCTTCCAGGGCTAAAACTTAATTGTGTATCAGGCAGCAGCATCAGTGTCTGGTGAGAAACTGGAGAAGGAGGAAGACACACCAATATGCCGTTTTTGCATCTGTCTGTGTGTGTGTGTGTGTGTGTTTTTGCACATGAGTGAGCTGATAAATGCCTCTGTGGCCCCTGTGTGGCACATACACACACACATATACACACACACACACACACACACACACACACTTATAGGACGAAGGGCAGTGGTGTGTGAATGATGTGTCTGCATATATGGTCAAGTGCAAATTAGTGTGGATCTTCCTATAGGAGCCTGTATGGACACGCAGTCTGAGATTTAGTGCTTCTTTTGGTTTGGTTTTGTTTTTTAAATAGAGCTTTTACTTTCTGATTCTCTGTGGTTACTTTTTATTCCAATCCTGACTCTTTTATTTGATAGTTTTTAGATTATTCTCGTCATGGATGCATCAGAAAATTGAAATCATTTATACAGTATATCACACAACCACTGCTGAAATAAGATTATATTAGATACATGATGTGTCATAAGATGAGAGAATATTGCTTTATCACCATGATTCATCATTTAATCATCATTCATTTGCTGAAATTGACAAATATTTAAAGGTGATAGCTTCTTAAATGTAAAAAAAAATTGATGTTATCATCTGTATTAATATAATTAACTCAGTATTTTAGGGTTTAAGGACCAAACAAAACAAGGCATCGCCTCAGATTATTAATATATTGATTGAAAATGACTTTTTTTCTACATTGTCTGGATTATTATTACTGTATGTTATTATTTATATGCCAGAAATGATTGGGTAGGATATAGATTTTATTGATTTAGAGTCCTTTTATTTGGTTTTCATCCCATCTTCTGGAAAGCCAGTCCTTCACACCTAATCCCACATAACACATCTGTGCACAGATGTGCCACGGGCCACATTGTTAATGATTTTTAGAGTTAATCCTTGTTTTATTGTCCTTTTTTTTCGGTGCTATACGTCCTGTGTGTGTTTTGTCACGGATGAAACGCCGTGTTTGATCCGTGACAGTCGGCGCCGGTGCTTATTATTTGTTCTACTGTCATCATCATCATCCATACGAAAGGTAAACAAAAGGAGGATGACAAACAGAAACAGAGAATGTGAAACAAAGAGATGGAGAGAGAGAGAAAGTGGATCACACTGGAAAAATATGGACAGAAAAATGAAACTGTAGAAGTGTGAGGCGGAGAGAGAGCGATACCGGTGGAAAAATGGCGACTGGCTGCAATTTTTTTTTTTTTCTTCCCTGTCTCTGTGTCCTCATCTCACTTTTCACTCTTCCATCTTTCTCTACCACCTCTCTCTCACTCTCACTCTCTCTTTCAGCTGCTGCCTCTGCTTTCTCTCCCTTTCTTCTCTACTTTACCTTCCTATCTCTTCGATTTTTCCCCTCTCCCTCCCTTTCCCTCTCTCCCATTTACATCCTTTCTCTCTCTCCTCTCTCCTCCTCTCTCCCTCAGCAGTGATGGCATGCGTTCAGCAGCGGATGCAGTTGGCTAAGCCCAGAGCATCTGCTGAGATAGACGAACAGCTCTGACACCGCTTCGCCAGAATATGTGCTGTGTGTGTGTGTATGTGTGTGCACACGCCACATGCCTGTAATCTGTGTCAGCCGCCGCCGATCGATCGATTCGCTGGCACATACCGTACACACACACACACACACTACCACTGCTGCTGCTGCATCTCCATGTGCTTATGAATGAATGAATGAGTGTGTGTAGCGTAGATTCGGTTGCACGTGGTTCATGCATGTTCACATCCTCACATATGAAACGCTCCGTGTGTGTCGCTGCTGCTGCTGCTGCGTGCTCAAGACGACAAGTGTGTATTAACATGCCAGGTTTTTTCATATGCTTTGATAGTCAGCCAGCACATAGGAATGCCCCCCCATCTCCCCCCCTCCACCACTACCACCACCACCACCACCCTGCATGTGCCTCCCCAAACCCTTCATTAACTAAACATGACCCTTAAGAGCATGATTAGCCTCATTTCAAGACAGGATGTCGGAAGCCATCAACCGAGGGGGAAAAAATCCATTACTATAATTGCATTGAGCTTGGGGGGGAGGAGGGAGGGAGCGAGGGGAGGGAAGAAAGGAAGGATGCATAGATGGATAAAAAAGGAAGAAAATGAGTGGGACTGAGGGAGGGAGGGAGGGCGGAGAGAGGATGAGGAGGGGGAGGGGGTGAGGCGATGGTAGGAGCTGATATCCTATATGAATCCATAGCAGCTCCTTAACTCATGAATCCTCCCCCCCCGTGTCTGAGCGCTCAGTTGGTACGGCCCTCTCTCCCCGACAATAAAACCACCTCCAGCGAGCCTCGATGTGGCACTTGCACTCCGCTCCTCCGCACGCACGCAGACGACGACGCTCAGACTCGCCTCCGCCTCCGTCTCCATCACTGCTGCTTCTTCCGTCTTCTCTCGCTCTCTCCTCTTCTTTCCAAAACCGGGGGGTGAAAGGCTGCAACATGCAAGCAACCAACCGCCATGCCGGCTCGACACGACACACCGGGGCTCAGGGAACACGCCCCAGCATGGCGGCCACTTCTCCTACCACCCTCCACTCCCCTCCCTCACCTCCCTCACCGCCTCACCCACCTCACCCACCCACCCGGCGCCAGAGGGATGGCGGACGATGGCGATGGCGAGCGACTGACTGCAGGTGTCAGAGCTCAGATACCTGGGCAGCAGACAAAGAGACAGAGAAAAACTATTTTAAATTTTTCTTTTTTCTTTTTTTTTTTTTAAACTCTTGTCTCGTCCTCTCTTCTGCTCGGCATGAGTGAGTATTGCCCATATACACATGAATACGCACACACACACAGACACACAGTCACTCACAGACAGGCATGTGCTTTGTCTGTCAGACTTTTTATTCTCTGGTTATTATACCATAATGTATGTACCCGTATATGGCTGCGTGGCGACTATGGCGGCGGCGACAATGATGACGATGATGATGACGGTTGTATAAATTGATTGGGAGCGATTAAAGGCAGACATCTTCATCATCATCATGTGAAATATACATATGTACATGTGTGTGCGTGTGTGAAGAAAAATGCCGTAGTCTTTTACATATATATTTTTTGCGACACAGGAAGCGAAGGAGTGAAGGGTGGGGTTTCTCTCTGACACACGCACACACACACACTCTCACACACACACACACACACACACACACTGGGGCAGTGGGCAGCTCATTGTGTCATGGCAAATGAGGACAGAAAGCCTCCCACTCTTAATGTCATGTCATGATGACCGGCACAGGAAGAAAAAAAAACGAGGTTTCCTATGTCCGTTCGTTCATTCATTCGTTCGTTCGTTTCCTCTCTAACCGCTCTTCGTCCGTGTCCTTATGTCGCCTTTAGATTCCTCATGACCCTGCATCGTATCGGTGTAACGCTCTGTATCTCTCAACTGTGTGTGAGAAGCGTAAAGCCACGTCGAATGGCTGAAAAACCGAGACTTTCCCCTGAAGCCACCGGCCTGTGTGTGTCTGTGTGTGCGCCGGCACAGAGGAGGAGGAGGAGGATGAGCACATGTGTGCAAGTTAACATGTGCATTTGGAAACACACACATGCACACAGGAGGAGGAGGAGGGAGGGAGGGAGGGAGGAGGAGGAGGAGGAGGGAGGAGGACCAGTATCGACGTTTTCCTCTGTAAGAAAAATGGTCATATATGTCCTGTGGCCTGTGACGAGGTGTAAATCTAAAGACGCAGTCAAGTCGTCCGCTGTCATTTTGTAATAATTAGAGACAAAGACTTAAACTTCCATCAGATTAATCCTCGTTTTTTTTACCTCCTTGACTCCGACTTCACTGTATTATAGTATTATAGTATGTAGTATTTTGTATCAACCAGTTATCAAATGATTATTTATTTTTCCCCGGTGGCCGCCGTCGTCTTCCTTCCTGTTCCTGCAGAAGCTTCTGGGCTGTCTGGCCAGCAGGCTGTGGGTGTTCACGGTGGGTTGCAGTCAGATCTCTGAGGATGAGGAGGATACATAACACAGGGGTGGGGCAACAGAAAATGTACATCTTTTTAGATACTATTACCCACCACCATTACCCAGAACTGGACTGAATTGAATTGAATTGATCGCTGAGAGTGACAAGCAGCGCATTAGTCTCCAGCTAAAACGTCTTCCCTTTCTATTTGAAAGAAGAAAAGAAAAAAAAAATCTATATATATATTTCTGGTCTGGATGTGTCACCGTGGGTTTTAAATACGACACCTCTGGTCTGTTTCATCTCTATTTTTACAGAGGAGAAGGAGTCGAAGCATCTGCATTGTCTCAGGCCCAGTATAATGCTTATATATGACAGTATTATACCACAGTTGTGAAAATCGTAACAAAGATTTTGTGATAAAGCTTTAAAATCTTGGGGAAATGTTTAGTTTCTCCACTGAAACATGATCCTTAAGGGAAGGACAACTATTAATGATGATAATAGTAACGGCTAGTTCTTTTAGTTTCTATTATAACATCGTTCAGACGCTTTAAAGGCAGAAAGTCGTGGATGACGTGGAAGAGGCCGTGATTTGTATCTCAGACCGAAATGGGAGTTTTGGCCGCCGCCGTTGGCCAAGTTGTCAGTTTACATTTGGCACGAAAAATGTTGTATAGGCAAAGATGATGAAGAAGAAGAAGAAGAAGAAGAAGAAGAACAAGTCACTGGCAGCGCAAAGTGCGAGTGCGCGGCTGGCAACAGGCGCCAGAATGACAGCGATGAAAAATTGTTGCCTCCTGTTGTTGAAACACGCACACAGACACACACACACACAAAAAAAAATGCTGAGCCGACTGCCAAGCAGAGTCATCCACCACTCTGTGTGTGTGTGTGTGTGTGTGTGCGTGTGTGTGTGTGTGTGTGTGTTACCCAATGCGCCGCCATTGCTTCAGCAGAGCCGGTTGGGTAAAGAGCAGCAGCCCCTCCTGTCTGCTTCTGGAAAAGATGTCCGTCTCATTTCCCCTCCTCCTCCTCCTCCTCCTCCTCCTCCTCCAATTTACTGGAATAACAGAGTCATCACCGTGATGACAATAAAGAAAAAAGAAAAGAAAAAAAAAAGGCCGCCCTGTCCTGTATTGTAGTAGATAAATACCATAAGCCCTTGTTACTTCTGCTCTTTTTTTTTTTTTCTTTTTTCCAGTGCAGCTCTCCAGTGAGCAGTGACCTGAGCTTTTTTCTCTGGTTAGAGTGGTTAAATATAAACCCATTGTCGGCCTCTCCTGGGACACAAAAGTGAGAGAGAAAGAGAAAGAAAGAAAGAAAGACGAGGATGGGAGGGAGGGGTCCATGGTGGGTGGTGGGTGGCTGGGATGAGAAATGGACCAAATAGGTAAATGGGCAAATGGGAGGAGGCAGAAATTTATTCTCCTCCTTAATAGGGTTAAATATACTTAATTTAATTTGACTTAATTCTATTTAATGTTAGTTTTTGTGACTGTGAAACCAACGTCTTTTTGTGTGTTTTGCTTTATCAAGATACTGAAATCGTGTAACTGATATCGCGTCTGTCCTTCTGCAGCAGGTCAAACCCTGCTCTGGTTTTCATTAGGAAACTAGGACTAGTCTGATTGAGTGTGTGTGTGTGTGTGTGTGTGACCTGTTTCTGACCTGAACGACTGCAGTTTCTTAACATTTAGATGCACATTACCAACGAATACACATATAATGCAAAAAAAAAGAAAAGAAAACGCACTGCTTTTGCTTCTGGCTCGAAATGCAACGCGAATGCATTCAGTGCGACATGGAAGAGAAAAGGGAAAGGAAGGAAAAAAAGAAAGAGAGCCACCATGTAAATCCACACACCTGCAGTAACCATGCTGCAACAGCACGCATCCGTGTCCTATTTCTACGCAGCAGAATATCAGACTTAGTCGGACTCCTTTTCCTTTTTCTGTTTTCTGTTTTCACGACTGGTACTTTCTCTTTTTTCTAGTCTGGTGATTGCTCCTCTCTCTGTGTTTTAGGTAGATGATAACCTGGTTGGATCTTGACAAGTTCCACCTTTTCTAAAATATGTTATTTGACAAGCCGCTCGCTCGCTGCTTTCGTGAGGAATAAGGTGAAATAATAAAACACACAATAAATAGACTTCACTCCAGATTTACTTTATGAGCTTTACATCATATGATTGACACTCAGTCACTGCGATCGGCCGGTCTTCCTGCTACTGCAGCAGCAGCAGCAGAGAGGTAGGTCGGACTAAACGTGTCACGTCCTGCGAAAAAAAAAAAACAGACTGTGTGTTTCTTTTTGGAGGCACCTGGTTATTTAGAGCAGCTCATTATATAAAAAGCAGATCCAGTTTAAGAGGAAGCTTCTTTTTTTCTTCTTTTTTTTTTTTTAATTGCATATATTCATAGCAGATGAATTGACCCATCCAGGTCAAACGCCGTCCTCAAACGTCTCTCTGGTTCAATTCTCAATGCGGTAACAATCAGTCACCCTCTTTAAATCTTTCTGTATCGGCTTCTCTCTGCTTCCAGTTTGCCCTGATTTGTCAGTATGAAGGGAGGAAAGTGAAGGAGGAGGAGGAGGAGGAGGAGGAGGAGGAGGAGGAGAGCAATGACAGGCAGGTGAAGGTCGAGAGCTTGGACAGAGGTTGGAAATGGGACAGAAGTGGAGCAGAGCAGGTGGGGGAGTAGAGAGAGGTGACAAGAAAGGAGAGAGGAGAAGAGGAAGAAGAAGAAGCAGAAAGCCCTCACCACCACCGCCACTCCTCCTCCTCCTCTTCTTCCTCCTCCTCCGTAGAGCAGCAGAATAATCCCCGCAGCCGCAGCTTTGACAAATGCTACGTCTCTTACCAGGTGCTTATTTTCTACGAGCTAAAACGATCCTCCGTGCTCGAGACGGGAGGAAAAGACACGGTGCCATAAATGTCACCGATGAATTAATGTGCCATTATCTGACGAAGAGGAACAACTTTCCTCCAACTTAAGAGGCTGTTATGTCACATCGTTCACACATAGTGAGGAGTGGCGGCGGCGGCGGTGCTACTTAACTGACGGCTGCTGGTGGTTGTGTGTGTCAAGTCAACGAAATCTGTCAAATATCAAATCTGCGACATCGTTCAGACAGAGAAATCTCAGTCATATTTAATCCATTGTTTGCTCGGATTGAACTAATTAATTTGTTCTCTCCCTTTTGTATCAGTCGCCACAGACAGGACTTCCTGTTCTTTCTTTCTTTCTCTCTGTATCTACGTGTGTAGGCGTGTTAATTGTGCTTTAAAACAATTATTTGATTAATTAATTAGTCAATAGCAGGGAGAAATGACAGCGACATGGTGCAGGATTTGCAGGGTTTCTCCATTTTTATGTTGCAAATTGAATATTTAGACATAGTAAGAGCTCAGGCTGTGGTTTAACACGATTACTCGTCGTTATTAGAGTAATAGACGATTAAAATTATGATTTAGTCAGAGAGCAGCACTTTAAAACATTTTCATTTTCTTCTCATTCTGATTCGAGGAACAATTTTGCAGTTTAAAAAAAAAAATCAATGATATTATAGAATCTGAATCTCACTTATGATGCAGGATAAACAATCACAGTTGTATTGCCACCACCTCTAAGCGTTAAAATATATTTTCTTTGTGTTCTATATGTTTGATGAAACCAGTTCAGGTCGAGGCCGCGATACTCGATGCACTTTTTCTTTCAGTCGGACAAAAAAAATGATTTTTATACATGTGTTTGTTTGAAATACGAACATAAAAGATTTTTTTTTTAAAAAGCACTTTCGCTGCTTCGTGGTTTTATGTCGATATATATATTTCTGAATGTATAAAAGGAGACGGACGGTTGGTTTCTCTCCTGTACGTTCCAGCTGTTACGTAAAGGACCACTTACTCACCCGACAGCTCCGAGCTCATGTATGTAAGAAAGATAAGTAGTTTTATTATCAGCTGCTCAACAAGAAAAGGAATAATTACCGTGTTTTTCATACATCCAGGGCCAGAACAGCGAGGTGTGTGTATGCGAGTGCGTGTGTGTGTGTTTCTATGCAGCGGCAGCCATCTTGAGCTGACATCAAAATGGAGGCTATGGTGACTGCTGCCTCACAGCAGAGAGGTGCATGTGTGTGTGCATATGTGTGTGCGTGTGTGTGTGTATGGAAAAGCAGCGACTGCCTATCCTATACGTCTGGATAAGATGGCGACCATATGTCTGACTAATCCTCACAGTGCGTTAGTCTGTCCGTCTGAGGACGAAGGGAGGAAAAGGGAAAGAGGATGGAAAACTGAGACGCTGCCTCTGTCTGTCTCTCCACATCGAGCAAACGATGGTGCGCCGGTTAAATCTGTCCCTCTAGTCTAGAACTTACTTTGTCCTCACCGGTTGAACTAATATCTTTTCTGTCTTTCTGTCTCTTCTTTCTTTTTGTTTCCCTCTCGTCTCCATCTCCGTCTCCGTCTGCCTCGTCCACAGGGCTTCTTGAAGAACGAGAGGGACAACGCCCTGCTGTCAGCCATCGAGGAGTCTCGCCGCAGGGTCAGTATTTCGTCTCATGACAAAAAAAAAGAAAAAGAAATACAGATGGTTTTTAAACAATCGAGGCCTGCAAGCAAAAAAAAAGAAAGAAAAGCCCCTTTTTAATTCAACATTATTCCCATTTTTCCGTCTTTCCAGGTGATATTACTGTTCAGTTTTCGGAGGACAGGAGGCAGTAATCAGTCTCATTAGTAACACGCAGCGTTATGTCACTCGCAGTCCTAATCTGACTGTCAGTACTATGTTGGCACACCACAACCGCAGTATAGGAAACACTTAAAAACCCAAATTTGTAGTAATTTTTTTGTGCGCTGTGATCTCAAAGTCCTTCTGGTGTGAACCTTCAGGGAATAGTTTTGAAATGGCTTCCCTGATGTGCAGAGCTAATAGGCCCTGTGTTTAATTAGCTGCTGTTCCCATTATCTCTCCCTGCTCCCTGAGAGGAAGGAAAAAAGGGACGCGTACGTGCGTGTGCAGGAGTGGAAAAACCGAAACGCACCGAAGATTTGCAAAGAAAGTGGATGTTAAATGTTTCCTTTGAGAGACGACAAAGGAGGAAACAACAAACTATGATCTCATTTAAGTTTAAAAGCCTTTTGGCTACTGACGATTGTGGAAGTCTAAATCAGATGCCACAATAATATTCAAGTAAAATCAGTTGGAATAAGATTACATAAGAAATGTGCATTAGATCAGAAGAATTTACATGTGAAAAATAAACTTAAACTCACTTACTTTATTATAGCTTTTTTTAAATCTCAGAAATATGTACGTTGCGTTGACATCCAGGCAGCGGTGACCACAGTAACCCAGTAAATGGTGACTTTAGTCTAGATTTGTGTCTCTCCCTGAGCTGAGCTGAGCTGGAGATTCAATTATCTCACGTTCCCATTATCTCACTCCGAGTCTCTGTGGAGGGTTAAAATAGGCTGCGGTGCGTCCTGGTGGAGAAGAGCAATCTGCACTGAGAGACCTGCTGCTAAATCTGCTCCCTGTGTGTCGTAGGTAGTCCCAATTAACAGCAATTGTTATAATCTAACTCTGCTCATCTTTTAGTAGCAGTAGTGTGTATGTGTGTGTGTGTAGGGGGGTAACTTGTTCATAATTATACACTATACATCTTCAGCAAGTTAAAAATCACCAGGGAAAACTTTGGCACATGTGGAAAAACGCTAGAAAATTGCTGCATTAATTCGTTGCGTAACATTTAACACGTGAGTTTAAGTATTATCTTTCCTGCTGCTGACTCAAAGCGGTGACATAGAATAGAAAAGAATAGGAAATACTTTATTAATCCCTACTAGGAGGGAAATTCAGATCATCCAGCAGCTTACATAACAATGATATGATATAAATGCCATAAAATGATATAAAAAGGCATTGTGCATTTTGTGTATTTGTATTCTGCAGGTCAGGGAGAAGAGTTAAGAGTTGTTTTAATCTACAAACACATAAAACGGTGGTAATGGCCTAAAGTTGTGTGCGGGCTGTGTAAATGTAAATTGAGTTTATTTAATGTTTGCAGACGTTCCTGTTGGCGGAGGAGTATCACCGCGAGTCCATGCTGGTCCAGTGGGAGCAGGTGAAGCAGAGAGTCCTGCACACGCTGCTCGGAGCGGGAGAAGATGCACTGGACTTCAGTCAAGATGTGGAGGTGCAAAGAATGATGAAATGAACGAACGATAAAATATGAATAGCGAAATACGATCAGAGAACGAAGAGCTACATCATGGCTCTGAATTTGGAGGGGAAGAACTCCCTGCAGGGGTTTTTGGAGGCTGAACTCGTTGCTCAAGGCGACGAGAAGATGCTTCATCCATATGTCGGCTAAATTTAATATAAGGGTTGTAGGATTTAACACAACCTCCGCCTCTGTTTTACCGAGATCTGCTATAAAAAATGAATACAGAAAATAAAAAAAAGGGAAAACGGAAAGTGGCGAGGTCCAACCATTGTTGCTCTTTAATAATGAAGAGGCCCGAAGAGGAAACGTTCTGCCTGAGTAGAGTAAAAGACTCCCATCCTGTGTAGGAAACACATGGGAAACACAGACAACCAGGAAATATACTATAATATAATAAATATAATAATAACATGCAGGATATTCAGCATGAAAAAATAAAATAATTTGCACCTTTTTATCACATTTAACTCATTATTTGTGTTGTGTGTTGTAGCCGAGCTTCGTGAGCGAGGTGACGGCTCCAGGAAGGAGTGCGTTGGACAGCGTGGAGGTGGCGTACGGACGACAGGTGAGTCGCCTCATCTTGTGGGAAAGTTTCAGCAAAGACGATTATATTTATATTTAAAATGGAAAATATATTTATTTATGACACATAAATTGAGTTTTATGGCTAAGATAAACCTATAAATAATAAGACTTGTCAGTGCGCTCTGGTGGACAGACGACATAATTACGACTGATATATCATGACGGATATACTATATTTGTCTGCAATTCTTTATCACCTCAGCCAGTATATCATAATAATAAATATCAAATAATGAGCTGAAATGATGTGTATCAATAGTTAAAGAGATGATGCATCTGCCCATTTTAATTTTATTTTATTTTAGAGATTTTTGTGAGCCAGAGTTAGCCAGTAAGGCTAGTTTTCATCTGTTGTCCCTGGCCAGATGTTACAGGCGACCTAAGAACCAAAAAAAAACAATAAAGCAATGCATTAAAATACAGCTGAAATTACATATCAATTTACCTAAAAGATCATACTAATGTGGTATATTGATGTGTTGATGAAAAGAAGGGATCACCGCCGACACGTCTTCACTTGTATTCAAAAAAGTAGTTTATTAACAACAAGAAGAAGAACAGTGTACAAAAAAATGCCGAATCCTGGAGCATCTCTGGTGCCAATGTGAGATCCCTCTCTATGGCCTGTATCTGTTTAACATACACAGTTCATCTTTTGTTTTCATGAACACAAGACAGGATCTAGCCTATATATAATTTTACGACCTTGGGTTCATCCTCCGGACGAGGCTAAATATCAGCTTAAGGCTCTGTGAACAACAAAAAACACATTCACCTAGGGTGCATCTCACAAGGGTCACTCATGTCTCATCTATTACTGTTACTAAACACTTTCCTTCAGTTCCAAGAAAGACAGAAGAACATAATGCATGATGTTAAAGCAAAAAGTTAAGGTGGATAGTACACTAACAAATAGGACATGTACATAACAGAAGGCAGGCGACACATAGCAACACTGGCATGCTGACATAACATGCAGACAAAAAAAAAGAAAAGTAGATTACATTTAGCTATGACATAAGCACAAACAGTAACAGACATTAAACACAGATGTTTCTAAACAAACATCCACCTCCTGAATTGTAGCTAAAGTGAATTAAACCCAGATGTGTTCATCGTTATCGCCGTACTGTTGGTGATGCCCTGTTTGATTGTCGAGTTAAAACGGGGTCACAGCGAGCCAGGAAGTGGCGGATCAAACATATTGATTGATTTGGGGGGCGGGGGAGGGGGGCTGGTTCTCTCTCTCTCTCTCTCTCTGTCTCTATGTCTCTCCACCATCGCTCCCTGTCTCATCATCCTGTCTGACCTTCTCTTCTGTTTTCTCACTCACTCTGTGTTTTAGTTTTCTCTGATCTCGCTTTCATGACGCAGTTGCTTTGCTTTTAAATCGCGGCCTCTCTCTCTCTCTCTCTCTCTCTCTTCCTCCGAGTCCGACCATGTGTCGACACATCGCGTGCGGAGTCGTTTGTCTGATTTTCGTCATCCTCTTCGACGACCTGTTAAACGTTTTGATCCTCTTCTTCCTGTTCTTCGTCGTGAACCATTTCACTCGATTGCCGTCGTAGCGTTTTGCTTTTAAACTCTGACCTTCTTTATCTTTATCTTATCTTTTTGTGTCTCTCTCTCCTCTCGTCGCCTCCGATGTCTCCGTCAGATCTACATTTTCAACGAGAAGATCGTGAACGGTCACATTCAGCCCAATCTGGGAGACCTGTGTGCTTCTGTCGCAGAAAGTCTGGATGACAAGGTAAAAAAAACACAGACTGTTATCAACATAAAATTATCTTTTATTCTTTCATGTAGCACTTTTTTATCGTCTGCAGAACATGTAGATCAGTGTTATTGTGTGTGTGTGTTTCAGAACGTATCGGACATGTGGCTGATGGTGAAGCAGATGACGGACGTGTTGCTGGTTCCAGCTAAAGACACGCTCAAGAGCCGCACCTCAGTGGAAATGCAGATGGCCTTCGTGCATCAGGCGCTCGGCTTCCTGGAGAAGAGGTGACTGAGCTTGTTCTTGTCATGCGTGCATTGCAAATATCTTAAAAATGCATCAGAATTTATCATGGCTAGAATATCTTGGCAGAATTTAGAACTTAGAATATCATGGCAGAATTTAGAACTTAGAATGTCATGGCAGAATTTAGAATGTAGAATATCATGGCAGAATGTATCTTCTTTAAGAATTAAGCTTCTAACTTTCATGAAAAATTTGATTAACAATAAAAAAAACCACAATATTTCTCAGATCAGATAGTGTTCACCAGAATATATCAACAAATATGCAACCAGACAATCAAGACACCTAAACCAAGAGCAAACTTTTTAAAACATACTGTAATATACAGAGCCATTATAGGATGGGACACATTATGTAATAATAACATCAAACATGTTAACTCAAAACACATTTTTAAAAAGACTATTTAAATAAATTGTAAATTCAATGAATAATATATACGTATATAACACATAATAATTTACTGTAGGAATTATTTGTGGGTTGAACCGTTGTGGTAATGTAATGTGATGTCTGATGTATTCTTTGTACCTAATAATAATGATCATGATAATCAGCTAATGGGGATCCTATAAATAAACTAATAAACAAATCATAGACAACAACTTAGTGCTGGATATATAACGTTAAACTGAACTTTGTGTGTGTTTGTTTGTGTGTTTGTCTTCTCTCTCTCTCTCACAGTTATAAAAACTACACCATGGTCACAGTGTTTGGAAACCTCCACCAGGCCCAGTTAGGAGGGGTGCCAGGAACGTACCAACTAGTCCGCAGCTTCCTCAACATTAAACTACCAGGACCGCTGGCAGGCATGCAGGTAACACACACACACACGGATACATTTGAATGCTTATGGGTAATCAAAACATCACCTGTAATTGGTTAAACCTGCCATTTGTAAACATATATCTGCCAAACATCAAGATCCTATGATTATAAAACTATTTATCGTTTTCATTGCAATATCTCTCTGTCCCCTTGATCTACCTACACATTATACATATTTATCTGCCGTACTTTACTTATTTCATTTAATTCATCTTATTTATTTATTATTATCTTTCATTTATTCATCATTCATTCTTATTCTATTTTATCCTATTACACCTATCTATTTTACTTCATTTTATCTAGTGTTTTTTCTTCTCATTTTATCTATTCATCATTTGATTGATTGATCCTATTCACAATAACTAACATCAAAGCTCGTTGATATTTATTCATGACCTCGGCTTGATTTAATTGATCAGAAACAAAAAATAACAAAGCATTCATGTACAAAGACAACATAGTGGCCAAAACACATTTAATCTCAACTGATTAAACTATGTCACTTCAACAGACAACATGTTTCTGACCTTGTTTATCACCGTATCTCAGCTCAGTCACGTTTCATACGCTCTTATTGTATGGACACGTCAGAATCAGAGTCACAAATACCAGGTTTTGTCTTGTTGTATTTATTAATAGCCTTTATTTAAACTTGAAAAGCATTGAAGGCTCGCCCTCATTCACAAAGACGTTGAAGAAGGAACTAAAATAGAAACTAAAAATACAAGTCAGTGAAGACAAGACATGAAACGGTCGGATAAAACAACTCGTATGATCCTTCCTCAAGGGTTTGATGATACCAAAGTTTCCATTTTTAAAGTGCTTTGTGAACTGAACTGAACGTTAACTCTCCCAAAGTTCAGTACAAACTCAATGAACTTGTAGCAGAAGACTCATCAAGTCTCTTTGTATGACAACGTGGATGAATTAAACCACGTATGTTTATGTAACAGGACGGGGAGATCGAGGGCCACCCGGTGTGGGCTGTGATCTACTACTGTCTGCGCTGCGGAGACCTGAACGCCGCCATGCAGGTGGTGAACAGAGTGCAACACCAGCTGGGAGACTTCAAGACCTGGTTCCAGGAGTACATGAGCAGCCCGGACCGACGGTGATGAAGCCTCCTTGTTTTTTAAATTATGTCATGATGCACTGCAAAAACTCAAATATCTTACCAAGAATATTTGTGTTATTTCTCGTCAAAATGTCATTTCTAGTCAAAACTAATCTCATTATACTTAAAATAAGACTCATCACATTAAAAGTAGCTTGTTTTTAGACACTTTTTTACTTCTTTCAAGCATATTTTCACTTGAAATAAGTAGAAAAATCTGATAGTGGAGCAAGTTTTTCTTTCTTATTACAAGCTCAAAAAACTTGCTTTCACTGGCAGATTTTTATACTAATTTCAAGTGAAAATTAGTTGGAAACAAGTAAATTTTTAACTGATGAGTCTTATTTTAAGTGGAGAGAGATCAGTTTTGACTAGAAATTAGACATTTTGACAAGAAATAAGACAAATATTCTTGGAAAGATTTTGAGTTTTGCAGTGTGTTTTTTGTCTATAACACTAGTAGACAACAACAGGAAGTTCACATCATAATCACATCTCTTCCTCTTCTCTGTGTTTTTTTTTTTCTTTTTCTTCTTCTTCAGCCTTTCACCGACGTCCGAGAACAAGCTTCGCCTCCACTACCGCAGAGTGCTGAGGAACAGCGCCGACCCCTACAAGAGAGCCGTCTACTGCCTGATCGGAAAGTGCGACATCAGTGACAACCACGGAGAGGTGGCGGACAAGACGGAGGACTACCTCTGGCTGAAGGTGCAGTTATCTTTTTTTTTTTAACGATAACAATACTTTAATAATCCCTGGGGGGGGGGGTTCAGATATTACAATAGTAAGCAGTAAAAGCAGATAATAAAAGTGAGAAGAATGTATAATCAAAAGAATAATTAGCGGTGTAGTGTAGTGGAAGCCAACCGGCCAATCAGTACGTTTACATCACAGTTGAAAAAAACAAATTATTTAGGGCTTCCACCGACCAAAGATTTTCTTGATTGACCAATAGTCGTCGTTTAGGGCGATTAGTCGACTAAAGTAAAATTGGGACGTGTAAAAACTGACAGCAAGTGAGTGTCAAGACTTCCTGTGTCTTGGCCCTTCAAATTAAAAGCCCTATAGCCTTTCATATACAGTTCAGTCATATTGATTTTGACTTAATTTTGACAAGACACGGCTCCAAATGTTTGTTTTTTCCCCTGCGACCAATCGACCAATGACTTTTTAATCGACTAATGCTTGGTTGACTATTTGGGTGCAGCCCTAGAGTTATTGCTTTAATCTGACTATAACTGCACAACTGATAATGCATTTTCTTCTGCATGAATAGCCTACGCCTTAATCGGACTGAAACCGGACAAATCATGTTCACATGCTTCACAGCAACAGTAGAGACGGTGGCACAGAAGAAGCCGGCCCGAACCTGCCTGTACTGATGCGTCAGTGCATTTCACACAGCAAGAAGATGTGTTTAAAAGAAAAAAAATCCATACTGAGCATGGAAAGTGTCTTATAGGACATATTATCCATAAGGCACGACCAAGTCAGATGCAGGAAATTATAAGCAAAGCCCGTAAATCTACTATATATATAAAGCTTTATTGCAGACACAGGTCCATATAATACATCATACAGTATAAATACTTTTAAAAAAAAGAAAAGAAAATGTGCATTTTATAAGATATACATCTCGTTTTTGTGAGATAATCAAGCCTCCTTTGAGCCAAAGTCGTTGTTTCGTTCTGTTGTTTTAACGTCCCGTGCTCCGTGTTTTGTCCTTTGCAGTTGAACCAGGTGTGTTTTGATGACGACGGCAGCAGTTCTCCTCAGGACAGACTGACCCTGCCACAGCTACAGAAGCAGCTGCTGGAGGACTACGGTACGCACTCGTTTCCCCTACTGTAAAGTAATAAAAAAAACACACAGACAGACAGAAGCCCTGCTGGATAATTCAACAGCACTTAAAAGCCAAAACAGTTATGAATATTTCAGCTTTGGAAACGTGTTTCTTCTCCGTCTTCTTCCTCCTCGTCTTGTTTTCCCCCTCCTCCGGTTTGGTTTTTGTGGAGCAGCTCTAAACGCTACAGAGCCTCCCTCAGTCTGCTGCTGCTGCTGCTGCTGCTGTTGCTATGGACAACAAGCCAGACAGCGTGACTCAGAGCTGAAGCGAATTCAGAGCGCTTCGTCACAGCACACGGGGAACAAAAGTTCACAAGTTTGAGCCGGAAATTTGTTTGTGAATTTATTTTTTTTTTTTAAACTCTTGAGATATAGAAATACATCTCAACAGGTTGCTGCTCGTCTTCTATAACTGCTTTATAGTTTTTCTGTCGGTCGACCTCATGAAATCACCCTCAGCGAACAGTAAGTAACAGGAAACAGCTTGTAGGCGAGACTGAAAAAACATAATGTTAATGATAATTATTCACCGTGCTGGAAACAAACAAGGACAACGTGTGTCACCTGGTCTCGTGTCCTCTTGACTCCACCGTCCCCGGTCCCTCCGAGGCTTCAGCGCCCTTGATATTACAACACAGAGGACACAGCTTTTATTCTTTTATTTCTTTATTTTCGTTTGAGTTCAACAATTAATCCTCTACAAAAAGGTCAAATGTTCAGTAACAGCTCAGGGATGTGTCGTGTGTCTCGACTGCACCAACAATATTTAATTCATCCAACATTAACCCTGATCACAGTTTAATAAAACAGAGTTTAAAACAACTAAACCCAGGTTTAAAAGGAAGTCAAGCCAAAAAAAGCCAAGTTTATTGACTTTAAACTCAGTTTAAACTGAGATTATCCAATAGGAGCAGTTCTATTTTCGTATGGCATATGGGATTACAAGACATATTTACTGACAAATACAAAAACTAGACAGTCCTTCCTGTTGGTATTACCCACCACACAAGTGTGAATGAACAATTAAATCAACAATTTTAGATTACTTTCAGTTCTCATCTGTATATCGATCCTCGTCTCATCGCCCCGGCCTTTTCAAGAAATAAAGAAAATGCAAATATATTCAACTGAAAAGGACGTTTTAGCTTCTCAGCGTCGTCCAACCACACAAAATCGTTATTTGGATCTAACCTCACTGAACAGTTTTTGTCTTATAATAAAGTCATAGAAAGGACAGTAGAACACAAAATGTATTATATTTAGTAACGACACATCTTTGAACTGTCGGTCTTTGAAGATGCTGCACACGAGAAGAGGAGCGACGCTTTTACTTTTCAGGAACTTTAAAAAAAAAAAAAAAACCTTTTAAATAATCTGCTTTCACCTGATCTCATGTTCTTGCGTATTCAGATTAACGTGTTGTTTTGTGTCGCGGCGGCTTCTCACTGAGTGACAGGAAGCTCTCTCTCTCTCTCTCTCTCTCTCTCGAGGGCCTGTCGGACTTTGATGACCTTGATTCTTCACCTCCTGTCATTTTCAAAATAAAAGTACCCACTTAAACCCCCCAACCCCTCCCAGCACGTACCGAAAAAATAATAAATAAATAAATAAAAACAGCGAGAGCGAGAGCACGAGGGGCATCGGGCCTCCTCTCCTCCTCTCGTCTCCTGCTGGTTTTGAGAAAGCACAGTTTCCTCCCGTGGGTGCCGTCCTCTCCACAGGCCGATGCTGCTCCCTTCAGATAAGACTGCACTCCTCTTTCTCTCCCTCTTTCTCCCTCTCTTTCTCTCTCTCTCTCTTTCTCTCTTTCTGCAGCCCTCGCCCTCTCTCCTCCTCTCTCCCTCCCTCTCTCTCCCTCCTTCGCTCCCTGTTGCTCAGTGGGAAATGCAGCCTGAAGCCTCATTCTGTTTTCTCCCCCTGCTGTGCTTCTCTCCTTCTCTCTCTCTCTCTTTCTCTCTCTCTCTCTCTCTCTCTCTCTCTCTCTCTCTCTTCGTCTGGCACCGCGTCCCTCCCTCCCTCCCTCCCTCCCTCCCTCGCCGTCCTCCATCTTGCTTCACAGCGGGACGTCGGAGCCCAGAGCCTTTTCCTTTATTTTCTCTCTTAACGCTGCCGCCGCCGCCGCCAACGCTCTTCCCTCGGCCTCGTCTGTTCTCCTACCTCCTCTTCCTCTTCTCCTTCTCTGTTCGCTGCATCTAGGTCTTCTTCCTTTTATTCCTTATCCCCGTTTTTTTTCCTTTCTTTTTTTTTTATCCTCACACCTGCACCGCTGTTTTCCCTCCGTCCTCCCACTGATTTTTGTCCTCTTTCACTTCGCTCCACTCCCCCCTCCCTCCCACATCGCATGCGCATATTTTGTTCTTTCTCAATTCTGGTTTCTGTGCGCTTCGCCGCCGCCTCGACTCCCCCTCACTCCCACGCTCTTATCTCTCCTTCTTTGCTGTTTTTCCCACTCTCTCTTCCTCTCTCCCTCTCTCCTCTCCTCCTCCTTCTTCTCTCACACGCTCTCGTTTTTTTGAACTAAAAGCGCTGTGAGTCTGAGATAAGGCTATAAAATGGCTGACATGGTCCACCCTGTTCTGCTACCCCAAAGTTTCAGCCGGCAAGAGGATTAAGGATTTATAATTAAAAAGTAAACTTGATGACTAAGTACCTGCGCTGGACAAAAAAAAAAAAGTTTTTCCAAATAGTTTGCGCTCGCATCTTAGCTGCCGTACCGTAGTAGAAACTTATCAGAATTCGCCACCGCGGTTCGTCTCGACCGCCAGAGTTAAACTGAGAGAGTCGTCGTCGTTATTAGACATGAAATGAATTCAGTGACATTAGACAGGAGCCGGGGCAAGGTCGCCGTGACATCGCACCGTCTTTTTCCTTCCCGCAGCATATTGATAAAACCTGGTCACATCAGTCAGAAAAGGTTCAAATAGATTCAAGGATGAACTGATGAGGATGTCAAAGGTCAAAGATGAAGGTCACTGTGACTTCACAGAAACTCATTTTAGTCCAATAATAATAATAATAGGATGAAATGGATCTTATCTAACTCCCTCAGGGACGCTAATGTTAGATTCTCACCTTGACACAGTAGATTATATAGAACAATGAGCTTCACAAAGTCAAATCAAATCAATTTTTATTTATATATCCATACCGTATATTACAGATTTAAAAATGCAATTAATACCATTCAAGGTCTTTCTTCATGTAAAAGTCTCTGTCTGAACAGAGATTTTGCTGCCTCAATGAGCTGATCAAACAGGGACCAAAGCAAAACTGTGAACATAAAACTGATCATTTGAACATTTTATTGAGCTGAGATCTGTATTTTATGACTTATATGTTTGAAACTTGACGGTTTGTGCATTAAGAAGAAGAAACGCTGATTTGTCAGATGGCTGATACAGAAAATGAGTTTCATATTGTTTTCTATTTCCATTTTTCATGTGAAATTGCACCGTTTTGTTTAGTTAAACAAAAGCAATGTATTGATTTGTTACATTTGGATGATGCACAAAGATTAAGTTGACTGTTTTGTTTGCATATGAAACATCTGGACTGCAGCTCGTTACCTGGAGGAAAACATGGGAGATGAGAAAACAAGATAAACTATAGATCGCACGTTTCATTTCAAAAATGTTTTCTTTTATTTTCTTCTTGTAAGAATATTGATCAAACATTATTTAGTATCTTAATTCATAGTTTGCATCTGTTAATTTGCTTTGAACAGTTACATTTAAAGTGGTTGATAAAAGACTTCACAATTTTATTATATTTAAAACTACAGCCGTGATCATGTTGAACATGTTGGAAGTAACACATCTGTTGTCTTTCTGTCTCGTCTCTCCCTCCGTCCATCAGGAGAGTCCCACTTCTCGGCGAGCCAGCAGCCCTTCCTCTACTTCCAGGTGTTGTTCCTGACAGCTCAGTTTGAGGCGGCGCTCGCCTTCCTGTTCCGCGTCGAGAGGCTGCGGAGTCACGCCGTGCACATGGCGCTGGTGCTGTACGAGCTGCGGCTGCTGCTCAAGTCGTCCGGTCAGAGCGCTCAGCTGCGTGAGTGTCAATCAACCGCCTTGAAAAAAAAAAATGTCTCGGTTAAAAGATGAGAGAAAAAAACACAGTGCTTACTTGGTGTGTGTGTATGTGTGTGTGCAGTGAGCCAGGAGCCCGGGGACCCTCCCATGGTACGTCGGCTCAACTTTATCCGCCTGCTCATGCTCTACACCCGCAAGTTTGAGTCCACTGATCCACGGGAAGCCCTGCAGTACTTCTACTTCTTACGGTAAATAATCCTACACTCCCTATCTCTCTTCCCCTCCTTCTCTCTCTCACAGGCTTCAGGAGTGCAAATGTTTTATTTTTTGACTAATCTTGTAACTTCTTTGTAACTAATCTTAGAAAATAAATTGTTTTTTAGTTTTTTGTCTATGATTAATGTGTTGAAACTTTATGTGCTGCCATTCTTGGCCAGGTTTCTCTTGCAAGAAGAAATCTTGGATCTCAATGGGACAAACCTGGTTAAATAAAAGGTTATAATAATAATAATAATAAAAAAGAATATCCTGCTTTTTCCTATTTTTCAAATGGAGAGGCAAGCTGGACGCTATCTTATCTATCAGCCGTATTAAATTTGACTTTTGCTTGCATTAAGTGACAGTGTACGGAAGCGTATTGCATTCACGTAATTTATTTTTTGGTTTGTTTTTCAGGGTAATTATTTCTGTTTTTCTTGTCATTTTCTGACTTAACGAGATTTCAAAATCCCGCGAGAAGCTCCCACCTGCAAGTTTAACGTTTATCTGTTGCAGTCGAGCCAAATACATCCACGAGTCAAGCCTCCACTTCATCATGGATCATCTTAGATCCATGAGATAGTACATGCGTGGATATGCTCCACAAAAAATACAGTTGAGCTATCAACGGCATTGTAGATTTTCAAAGGAAAACCCCACTCATTTTACTAATTTTTCACTGTGTTCCCAGTAAATTCAGATTTATATGAGGAAAAGGAAACCTGCTATTACAGAACACCACCATCAGAGCAGTCGGATGTAGCACCTTTATTTTGAAATCAGTCCTTACGTTACTTGCAGGTGGGAACTTCTCACGGGAATTTGAAATCCAAGAAAAACCCCAAAATAAATTACTCAAAAAAACAGGATTTTTTTTTTATTCAAGTGAATGCAATACGCTTCCATAATAATGAGTTAAATTCCTGTTTTGTAATCCGTGCTGCATGTGTCTCTCTGCAGCAACGAGAAGGACAGCCAGGGAGAAAACATGTTCATGCGATGTGTCAGCGAGCTCGTTATTGAGAGTCGAGAGGTGAGTGACCCACGTTTTAACACAGCAAGGACCAAGAATAGAGCCTCATTTCTTTTTCTTTTTTTATAAATGTCAGAGCAGCATCCCTGTGTTATTAGCTTTATTGTAAATTAGTATATTAAACTTGATAAATTGAGGTTTTTATTATTCGCCTACAGTTTTTCTAAGGTGTCACAGTCGTAAATGATGTGGTTGTTTTGACTTTGTCTCGTTTACAGTTCGACATGCTGCTGGGGAGATTAGAGAAGGACGGCAGCAGGAAGGTAGGAAGACGACTCCTCTGGTTTTATTATTTATTTAGCATTTTGCTTCTCACCTGCTTCACATTTTCTCCTCGCGGTCTTTGCTCTATTTGACGATTTCAGTTCGGACGTGGTCAGAAAATCTTCCCGTTGTTCAAGCTGCCTCCTACACGATTCGATAATTCCTCATTTAACAGATTTTCACAAAACTTAAATCGTAGCTTTTAGTTTCTTGACTTTTCTCACTGTTTTTTTTTTAGCTTCACTCAGCAAAATTAGACAATTGAAGGTTTTTATTTTCGCATCACTGCATGTTTTCATCCCACCCATGGAGACTACTCTACATTGCAAAATAACCTCCATAAAGAGCGAGTTAGGGAGCTTGCAAAGGTTTTGATTAGTTAAACTTTAAGTCTCTCTGGTGCATTTACTGTACGTCAGATAAGACTTAGCAGTTTTTCAGTGGATGATACTTTGAATTAAACCTCAAATGTCCGAAATAAAAGCGGTTAAATCGTCGCTAGGTGGCCGCTTAAGTGTTACAGTGCAAAACGCATGCATTACTGCTGCTGCTGCTGCAAAAAAGAAAAAAAGTAAAACGCTTTCTTTAACATGAACCCATTAACACAGGCTTTAGTTTCTATCAGAGCAGTTCTCCTGCTCCGCTGTGCCGCCCGCCGTCAGAAGTGGAGCAGTATCCTCTGTGGTATTCTCAGCCTCACTCTGATCTTCCTCCCTCGTCTCTTTAGCCCGGAGTCATAGATAAGTTTGCCGGGGACACCAGAGCGATCATCAGTAAAGTGGCTCTGGAGGCCGAGAACAAGGGCTTGTTTGAGGAGGCAGTCCGACTCTACGAGTTGGCCAAGGTGAGTGAGCGAGCAGCAGACTGTCCGTGGCGATCGCTGCAAGAAAACGCTGTTAAATCTGCCCAGTTACGTTACGTTTCCACTCATTTCGTCTCAACTTTTTTTATCATTATTTATTTATTTTTGATCACAGAACCCAGATAAAGTGTTGGAGCTGATGAACCGGCTGCTGAGTCCAGTCATCGCCCAGGTCAGCGCTCCTCAGTCCAACAAGGAGAGGCTAAAAAACACCGCAGTGGCCATCGCTGAGAGGTACGAACACACACACGCTGCAGAATAAAATCTAAATTTTATCAACAGCACTGTGTAAATCAGCGAGAAACAACCAGGATTGTGTTTCTGTTTCCCCTCTTTATTTGAGCTAACTGACGGGACATCGACTGGTTGTTGGTTTTATGACCTCTGATGTAAAAATAAATAAATAAATCTAAATTGATTTATCCTCTTTTCTGCTGCAGGAATCGTTCTCAGGGCGTCGCAGGAGAGAAATCGGTCGACAGCACCTTCTACCTGCTCTTGGATCTGATGACGTTCTTCGACGAGTACCACGCCGGTCACGTGGACAGAGCCTACGATGTGAGTACACACCTGTTGTTATTAATGATAATAATAATAATAATAATAAGATAAAATTTTGCAGTGTTTCAGTGGATGATACTTTGAATTAAATCTCAAATGTCCAAAAAAAAGCTGTTAAATCACTTCTGTTTGTCCGCTAGGTGGCCATTGAAGTGTCACAGTGCAAAACGAAGCACATGCATGCATTATTTCTGCTAAAAGAAAAAAGAAAACGCTTTTTTTAACATGGACCAGGTCACACATAATAAGATGTCAGCTCCTCTGTTGATCTTTGTCCGTCTGTGTTTCTCGTTCCTCTGCTGCAGGTGATGGAGCGTTTGAAGCTCCTCCCTCTCAGCCAGGACAGCGTGGAGGAGCGAGTGGCTGCGTTCAGGAACTTCAGTGACGAGGTGAGGAGATCGGTTTGTGAACGTGTGCTCAGACTTTAACACCATTTTATTTATATTTTTATAGAAATTTCAAGTTTAAATCAGAACATACGTACATCCTCTTATACACATTCACACAGAGATCAAAGAGCATGTACAGTACAATGACAATAGGCACAGTAATAATGATAATAACAGAATATATATAAGAACCAAAATCATTTATTAGATGAAAAAAGAATAGTAAAGTAATAAAATTAATTAAAACAGAATAAAAGGCTCTAATCTTCGTCTTCTGTGTGTCCAGGTGCGGCACAACCTGTCCGAGGTGCTGCTCGCCACCATGAACATCCTGTTCACCCAGTACAAGCGTCTGAAGGGGGCGACAGCGGGAACACCCGGACGACCACAGAGGACCATCGAGGACAGAGACATGGTGAGAAACCAGGAGTCTGATTGTTGTTTTATAGAATAAATGGTGTTTGAAGGTATGTTTATCGTCCCTGAGGGGGCAGTTTGTGGTGCAGCCAGCAGCAAAAAACAATGGAAATACACGACAATGACATGAGACAATGAGCAATTAAAAATGTACAATAGAGAATAACAATAAATAGTAAAAACAGAAAGAGGTAAAAGTGGTTTAGTGTATTATAATGACAAAAAATTCTCTAAAAACTAACTGATATATGAGTTAATGTATGTCATCTGATGTTTATTTCAACATGAAGACCTAAAAATGTTACTTTCCAGACCCCCCTCGGTGTCAAACATAAAAAGGCAAAGTTTTTCACTAAGTGGGACGTTTTAAAACAGAAAAATAAAGTGGTTTCCCTCCAGAAAATGTATAAATGTGACAGTATTTCTTTATAATTGTTACTCACGGGGCCTGATAAGAAAAGAAAAAAATAACAATGACATCATGCCTCATTTATAATTAACAGTATTTGTTAATTTATAAAGTGTTTGGTTTTTCTGTGTTTTCTAAAGAGGAAACCAAGTTGTGTGGTTTGTTCTTATTTCTAAATGAGAAATCGTTACTAGATAATTATATTTTACTTTTAGCAGCTGTATACTGATTCAGTTTCCTTCTTCTTTTTCTTCTTGAAACAGCAACTGCGCAGCCAGGCCAGAGCCCTCATCACGTTCGCCGGGATGATTCCCTACAACATGGCCGGTGACACCAACGCCAGACTGGTGCAGATGGAGCTACTGATGAACTGAAACAATAACACATCAACATCAACACAAACAGACACACAAAACACACACACACACACACACACACACACTCATTCGCCTGCCATTTTGTTTTGTATAGGCCGCTAAGTTCATCAGTGTTTTAACAGATGCATCTTTATATCGCCCGTTCCCGTCGTCAGTCCCCTGTTTGTTTGTTTCTTTGTTTTTGCTTCTGTTGTTTTTCCCATTTTGTTGTTTCATATTTGTATCTTTTGATGATTTGGAATAAAAAAAATAATAAGTGTATGTTTTTAAGTTGCCTTTTTATTTGAACGCACCTTCATTTTTTATTTTTTTATTTCCTTCATTCACTCATTATTTTACCTCCATGTTTTTTTACCATTTATTATTGAGCTGAACAGTCTTTTTTTTAAATTGGACCCAGTTTGATAACGGTTCCCATGCTTCATATGTGTTTTCCCCAGTTCAGTTCCTTTCACTTTTTAGTGATTTTTTACTCTGGATTCAGATTTAATGCACCTGAGGCCTGTAGAGTACTGATGTCTACTACGACATCTCATACACTGCAAAAACACAAAGTCTTACCGAGAATATTTGTCTTATTTCTAGCCAAAACAAATCAAATTATACTCAAAATAAGACTTGTCACATTAAAAATGTGCTTGTTTTCAGACACTTTTTCCTTCTTTTAAGCATATTTTCAAGTGAGAATTATCTAAAAACAAGTTAATTTTAGGTGATGAGTCTTATTTTAAGTGGAAAGAGATTAGTTTTGACTAGAAATTATACATTTTGACAAGAAATAAGACAAATATTCTTGTTTTGTTGTGTTCTTTTTGCAGTGTAACAAGGTGCTAAGTGTTGATAGACATGTTCGCACCTTCTCTCTATGTGTGTGTTCAGCTCACAGGGTTTGTTACTGTTACAAGAGAAGACACACTGTCCTCTGCAAGAGTCTTAAATTGTGTCATTTACTCTATTGTTTACTGTCGAGATTAAACGACAGGTTGGTGGAGTAAAGTCAACACATCCATCATTTATTATTCAAACAAGAACCAGAGTTGAAATGATACAAGTAGAGCAGGAAGAGTCACCTTGGATTCATGCTGGATTTTTATTAAAACAACACGAATTCACCAGAGTTAAACCACTTTTTTTAGTGTAATTTTCAAAAGAAGCTGCAGATAAGAGACAAATTGGAGCTTTTATCTATTGTAAACATGTCCTGCTTCCCTCTGGTTTAACAAAAGCCGTCTCATTTGTCCACAGGCTGTACAGTACAGTAGAGTAGAGTACAGTATCTGTGACATGTCTGTTACCCTGGCAGATGGTTGTTTGGCTTGAAGTCCAACACAGGACTGGAGGGATATTTCTGTCTCTGCACCAGAGGGGTGATTTCTGCAGAAAATACCTCTTAGTCTGGCACATTAGCAAAAAAAAAGAGTTTTGCAATGTCGCTTTCATCATTTTTAACCCAATTGGCAAAGATAATCCCACAGTTTCATGCTACAACTTGTTAAAAAATGCTCTCACCCATGCTTTTATTTTGAAGGAACCTCAAAATTTGATCCACAAACGTGATTTAAACCTCGTCAAACTTCCCAGAAAGAACCATTTCGCTCAGGAAAACATCTTGCACCAACATTTAGCAGCAGAAAGTGACGTTGACGCTGAGATTTTTTTTTAAAAAGAGCCAACCGAGCAGCACCTCTTGAGTGCGTCTGTACTGTATGACTTCAGAGAAACGATCAGCCCCCATTCTCACTCTCTTCTGCTGCTGCTGCTGAGTTTTTCTGTGGCCCACACTCAGTGTCCTTCAGTCTGGCCTCGGAGAACACAGATGGAGGCTCATTCTGTCTTGGCTGCTCCACATAATAACTGTGTGGAGATGCTGCAGTTCATCCACGGCCACAGACAGAGCTCAGCCAACTACGACGAGATCCACGCTGTTGTACTCCAGACCTAGATTAGACACTGACACTTTATAAAGGAACAAAACTCATAGCAATTCACCCCTTTTTTTTGTATAATCCTTTTACTGTGTCTTTTATTGTACAATCTTCCCCCTCCTGTGTGTGTGTTGTGTGTGTGTGTCCTAATTCCTCCTACAGCAGAAGACCTGTGTCTCAGGTGTGTGTGCTGCAGCTGGTGTTGTGAATCAGGCCGATGAAAAACACCTCCAATAACCCGGCTATTTCACAACACCAGGGTGGCACCGCACCACTGACGACGACACGACGACACCGAGGACGAGTCACAACCAACGACAACATGACGCTGGTGCTGGTGCAGAAAAGAAAAAACTGAAAACCTTGACCTCGGTCAGTGACCTGCGGATACTGACCCACACAGACGCTGGTGTTTCAGGTCTTAACCTGTTTGTTTTTCTGTTTTTCTTCCAACATGAATGTAGTTTTTGTTTGTTTTTTTTCCATCTTATCAAAGCAACCCCCATTTTATTTATTGGACTTGTATACACATACATAAACATATACATACATACACATACAGATCTTCTAAACCCCTCACAACACCCTGTAAAGCTCTGTAAAATCCTCTTTTTTTATCTCTTTGGTCTGTTAATAAATAATATATAACCAGTGTTTCTGCTGCAGATTTGTTCTTTTGTTTCAGTTTCTCATATCTTCACTGTGGGTTTAATTCATGCGTGATAATGAGACAATCTGAACTTTACCAACACTATATTTAAAAAAAAAAACATCTATAGAAAATCTTAAATCCTTTGCTTCAGTTTCTATTTGGACCAATAAGAAAAAGAAGCTTCAAGTCTGAATAACTTTCTGTAGGCATGTATCATAATGGTATAATAAAAACTAAAAGAAAGTTAAGTGAGTCTATAAATTCTCCCATTATTATTATGTTTTGTTTTGTGTTTTTTGTTTTACTATAATTGCATTTTTAATGTAACTTTATTGTCATTTTTGTACAAAGCCAATGAAATCTAATCTAGCATCTAACTAGATGGGCAAAAGTCCAGGTTAAAATCAAAAACTACAACATAAATGATACTATCCCGTAATATGTACAGAGACAGAGTTACAATATGCAGAAACTATATATTTAATATAAATATATGTGCATCTATGTGTAGGCTAGAGTGCTGATGTAATGCTATATGTCAGCATTATGCACAGTTGGTTAAAACAGTAACTTTATTTTGATATGAAAAGTGTGGATGTGAAAGTTTGAATAGTTCAAGTAACATTAGCATAAAGAGGAATAAAAGCTTGAGCTAGGTGGATATTAATCTATGGATACTATTTTAACCCTTTATCATCACCAGAGGAGGAAATGGGTTGATAATTATTATTAATAATAATATAAATCCCTCAGGCTGTGTGATCTACCACCAGATCAGACCTGCTGTAAACCTGCCTCGTCACTCATCCTGGTTCCTCCTTCACCACCAACTCCTTCTGGCCCAACGGAGGCAGATGGTCTGGACCCAGAGAGGAGGAGGGGAGGGGGGGTCTGCATGGTGAAGTCTCAAAATATGGACTGAGCCTCCGGGTGAGATGAGTTGGCTCTGCAGGAAGTACAGTGACCCATTTATGGTGTTCCCTGTGGACACTGTAATATCTCATCATCATATCTGTTGGCTCAGAAAAATATCATTTCTTTTCATTTTCTACCCAAATATCTCCCTGTCTGTTCAGGGTTTTTTTTTAAATATGGATCTAAACGAAGTAATCTGTGAGATTACCAACGATTTTAAGCATTGATTATTGAGTGATTGACATTGTATTTGTATTGTCTTGATGAGCTGAACTCGCCTGAACTTTGCCTTTGTGTTGACAACAGTGACACCTAGTGGCCGGGATTCATTTGAAGTATAGGTTACATGAGAGAAGGTGGATAAAGTGAATGTTTTTATGTATGAAGGCTGCACTTTTTTTTTTTTTTTTTTTTTAATAATTGTCAATCGATATAAGATGATAAACTGTAAATACAGAGAAATTATGCATCCCAAAGGTGACGTCAAGTTAATCATTTCCGGGTTTACAGTTAATTTTTATCTGTAAATAGCATATACTGTATATCTATGTGTAAATAGTAGCATTTTAGCTCAATAGCCTCTGGTCCTGTGATCAATTCACTCAAAATTTGTTTTCATAGCACTACACTGGCTGCATGAGATGTGTTTTTGCATTTTAAAACTGTCCATAATTTGTTATTATTAATTTTTTATCTGTAAATATTAGCATTTCTAGCTCAATAGCTTCTCAATAGCTTTAAACATGGTATCTCTGCTTTAAATATCCCACATTTTTATTTTGAAAACAGGAAGTCGTTTGTCACAGTCACGAACAGGTGTGTTCAATTAGGAGCTCAGGTGCTTCTGAAAAACCACGGTAACAGAGAGGACGTCCAGTTTAACTGCAACCCCTTTAAAAACGATCTATATATTTGAAAAAGTATATAAGCTATAGGCTATAATATCACTATAAAGTTAGAGCGATGCTCCTGAAGGTGAGAGACAAAAGGTTTTAAAATAATAAATAAATGTTTTCTAGAGAAAATGAAGCTCGATGTTTGTTTGTTTGTTTAGCTCAGATGTATCAGTGAATATTTCAATGTAGGCGGTAAATAAATAATTTAACATCTTACCCTGGTTAAAGTATTTTTTATTTTACCCTATTCTGTGGATCATAACAGCTGAGCGTGGTTCTCCTCGTGCTTCTCTTTGGTCTCACGCGCTATAGAGTGAAGGGTAAGTGCTGCTTTTAGAAACTTTGTCATGTTATATATTACATAATGTTATGATATTATAAGTGTCATTTCTTTGCTGTTTCTGCAGGAACCTGCAGCGTGGAGCATTGCACCGACTCCAGTCGATGTGTCCTGTCCAGAGACCAACGACGCTGTAAATGCACCACGGGGTTTTATTCAGACCAGTGTGACAGAAGTAGGTCAAAGTCTTTATTATCATCAGTTCTATTTTGGTTTATGTTTTTATTTTATGTCCTTTAATTCCCTTTAAACAAGTTACGGCTGGTTTTATAAAATATATTAGGCTATAACTCACTCTATACATAAAGTTCAATCAATCAGAACATATTGTTTGAATAGATGCATAGAGGCTTTTCCCTTTTTATACAACTTGTTCGCTCAGACAAAGCCAATATGGGTTTGTTTTTTAAAGCTCAATCCAATCTGTATGGCCCAAAGATGACATGAGTGCAAATAAATGCAGAAATAAATAAATAATAGAAAAGTTATATAGCAGAAATGGCTTTTTTTCAATACCAAAATGAATTTATTTTTGCATTAATTTAGGTATTTAATACAGAAAACACTAGTGATGAGAATTTGGCAGCACACATTAACCATTATTCCAAACCAAATGTCTTTATGATGTCATTGAATGGCTGTCATTCCTTAATTTCCATTTCAGGCACTGTCTCTACTGTATTTGTGTTTTTGTTTGTGTTTTTAGATATTAGATTTGCTATTATAACACTCAAGCATCAAGTTTTTTTTATGGACTTTTGCAGACGCACAGATCAAAGTGATGTGTGGCAGAGACTACATCTCCATCAGAGCAGTGGAGGATTTCTTCAAGTATCACAACGTGCCGCTGGAGTCGCTGCACCTGCCCAACAAGTCGTGTGGAGCTGAGAGAGAAGTGATCGACGGAGTGCCGTTCTACGTATCCAGGATAAACAAAGACAGATATGAGACGTGTGGAGGGAAGCAGCTGGAGGTAGGAAGCAGCATATCATCGTAAATGTAAAGGGGATAGTTCAACATTTTGGCAAATTGGCCCATTGCCATAATCCCTATAGTTTTAGCAGTAGGTTCGTTACCTTTAATTGTCGGTGCAAGCTATTTTTAGAAATTATCTCAAGCTATTTTTAGAACGGCGGAGCAGAGCCGTGAGCTGCTCAGAGCTACGCAATGGAGGCTCATGAGATTTCTTGGTTTCCCCTCATCAAATATACAATCCAACAACTCCAAAACTCTGCACATTCACCACGCTATGAGATAATAACAGAACGTTACCAGACAGAGTTGTTTTAGAGGTAAATAAAGAGACTGCTTGATGAAAAACTGTCCCTGAAGGCAACGTGCATCAGCAGTTTTGCATGAATTTACCTCTAAAACAACTCTGTCTGGTAACGTTCTGTTATTATCTCATATCGTGGTGAATGTGCAGGTCACAACTTGTCCACCAGAGCGTTTTGGAGTTGTTGGATTGTATATTTGATGAGTTTGATGATGGAAACCAAGAAATCCCATTAGCCTCCGTAGCGTAGCTCTGAGCAGCTCACGGCTCTGCTCCGCCGTTCTAAAAATAGCTTGCACCGACAACTAAAGGTAACGAACCTACTCCTATGACTTTAGGGATTATGGCAATGGGCCAATTTGCCAAAATGTTGAACTATCCCTTTAAAAAAGTATTTTCTCAGTTCAGTGTAAAACAGAATATCTGAACCAGGAGAAACACAACAACAAATGTAAAATATGTTTTCTGTTTTGTTCCGTTTCTACTCTTCCTCTCTCACAGAAAAACATCACTCACGTCTCGTACAGTCTCAGTTTACTGTCGGACCCTCAGGTCACAGGAAACATCATCAGAGATCCCGTCGTTAAGATGGACTACACCTGTGTGTATCCGTACATCAGGAGAACCAGTCTGCCGTTCCCGGTCGTCCCGTTCTCCAGGTCAGTGAGTAGGAAATGTCCTTTCTGTTCAGACACTTTTAGGATGATGGACGTCCAAATACATTTCTTACACATGTAGAAACTTGAGAGATTATCTATTGCTTCATTGTTGAGCAGGGAGAAGTCGTTTGGTTACTCACGGGATGGTTTAAGATTGTACTTTGATCTTTTTCATTATGTATTTTGACATAATTTGGGTTTTGAAGTATTATGGCATCATTAAATCCATCTTAGGCCTTCTATAGAAATAATAATGTAAATAGTTTATTTGTGTAGGGACTATTTGTCCTCAAACAAACTTTAGTTCACTAAATTATAAGGCCTCTGCTACACTCTGTGGGTTTGTGGTTAATTCATTGTTCAAACAGTTTCATTGCATTTCCTTAATGATTTATTTTTCCAAACAAGCAGCAAACAAAAGAACAAAGAAATCCGGTTTCCAGCTACCTCTCCTGCTCTAGTTATATAAATAAAAAACAAAACACATGCCCACCCAGGTGCTTACATAAATAAACAAACTAACAATATAAAGAAACTATTGACTACAAAAAGAGGATTTTTTTTTATTTTTTTTTAATGAAAGTAATGTACATTCAAAACAAAAGAAAAAACAACAAACTGGTAAAAGGCTCCTGCTGCAATGTGTATGGCACCACAAAGGCAGATAACATACAGTACAGTAAGAGTCTTAAGAAGTAGAATAAAACAGGAAGTGACTCGGTAAAGTCTGATCCTTTATTGTTTTTTTTTAAGCCAAACCTTCACAGATAAAAGCTCAGAAATAATAATATATGTTAAACTTTAAGTGTCTTGTCTTTTAAAGTATCAAATCAAAACTGGGACTGGGTCAAAGGTCAAATACCAGGAGTAAGAACAAGTCGACATAACGGTCGTCTCTGCCTGGGAACAGTACAGACTGTGGATGTGAGTGTGTCTGTAGTTGTCGTCACTCAGCAGCAGTGTGTATTTGTATTTGTGTGTCTCTGACTCTTCCTGTGCAGCGATAAAGTGATGCGTATGGACGAACTCGATGCCAAGGTCCAGATGAAGCTCTACACAGACCGGTCCTACACGACGGCCTTCAGCAGCGCCCCCACCATCGAGCTCAGAGACAAGGTCGGTAAAAAAAACATTCAGCTTCTTTTACAGTAGCTCGACCAGATAGTTTTTTTTGTTTGTTTAACTTTTATTTATATAATGCAATAAAGGGTGAGGACACACAATCAAATAATACATGGGTGCAACATG
Source organism: Trachurus japonicus (assembly GCF_045865225.1). Classification (NCBI taxonomy): domain Eukaryota; kingdom Metazoa; phylum Chordata; class Actinopteri; order Carangiformes; family Carangidae; genus Trachurus; species Trachurus japonicus. The sequence continues at coordinate 26,400,939 of NC_140912.1, forward strand.
GATGTTACAGCACAGCACAAACAAGACTCCTAATAGGTGAACAGAATGAAAAGAACAAAACAAGACAAAAACAAGACATAAAATAGGTGGACAATAGGTGGACTTAGATTTTTTTTTCTTCTGTGTGTGGGCGCACGTGTGTGAATGAATTTTTGTGTGAGATATTTGGACCAGGAGTTACAATAGTTAGTATTAAGTAAAGAGAGAGTGAGAAAGAAAGAGAGATGAAGGGATGGATGAGAGAGAGAAGAAAGTAAAAATACATACAACAGGGAAAATTAGTATTGAACGCATCAACATTTTTCTCAGAAAATATATTTCTAATAGAGCTATTGACAAGAAATGTTCACCAGATGTCGGCAACAACCCAAATAATGCACACATACAAAGAAATCCAAACATTTATGTCCATTAATTAGGTTATGTGTAATAAAGTGAAGTGACACAGGGAATAAGTATTGAACACATGAAGAAAAGGAGGTGAGAAAAGGAATGGAAAGCCAAGAAAGCAGCTGGAGTTTGTCAGTAATTAGAAAGTCATCCTGTCTCCTATCAGTGCAAAGTAATATCAGCTGCTTTAGTCCAAGTTGACGCCTATAAAAAGGTTTCTCATCACCAAGGTGTCACACAAGAGGCATATCATGATGAGGAAAAGCAAAGAGCTTCTCCAGACCTTCAGAAACTTATATCGCAGAACGTACTGATGGCATTGGTTACATATGTGTCTGAATGCACCGTTTTATCCGTTAGTGCCGTTATCCAGATGTAAAAAGAACAACATTTTACCATAAACTGGCCACGACCAGGTCCTCACAAGATTTCTGAGTCAAAAGAAAACTAAGAAGAGTCGTCCAAGAGCCGAGGATCACTAACGGAGAGATTTAGAAGGACTTTGAATCAGCAGATACAGTTGTGTAAAAAAGAGAGTAATGCATTTAACCGCCATGGCCTCTATGCATGCTCATTGATGCATTCAATACTTACTGTATTTTCCCCACTGTGAGTAAAAATAAGTAGGTCGACCAGATGTTGATGTTGTTGAAGCTTTAAAAGATATTATTTTGTGTGTGTGTCTGTTTTTCTTTTCTAAATGTCTCCAGGTGTACGTGGAGGTGGCGGTGACGGAGCCTGCAGACTTCTTCCTGCTTCGTGTGAACGAGTGCTGGGCCACGTCGTCTCCACAGCCGAACACGACGGAGGGATCGGTCCACACTCTGCTGCTCAACGGGTTCGAATCGATCCCACTCCCACTCCCACTCGCACTCCCACTCCCACACCCTCCCCGGACAGTTTGTCTCAGTTACTATGACATCAACAAACACCATCACCATCAATCCCTTCTCCTTCTCCTCCATGTCTTCCTGCAGGTGTGTGAACGACCGAACCGTCTCCTTTCACAACGCGAGCGACGGACTGTCTGGACGTAACGGCGCGGGTTCGACCGTCCGCTACAGCTTCGACATGTTTCGCTTCATAGCAGAGCCACACAGCCTGTATCTGCACTGCACCGTGCAGCTGTGTGAGCCAGACGACCACAAGTCCTGCACACCTGTGAGCACACACACACACACACACCCCTCTGTTGTCACACTTGGCTTGACTTCAGATACAGATATGAAGTATATGAGTTGTTTTATCTGCTTCATTTCACGAATGTCCCTGTAAAGATCCATATTTCCTTTAATTTTCTAATTCCTTATTTCACCTTCCTCACTTCCTTTTCTTTCCTGATCAACAACTGGCTCTATACATTAGTTACCTGGCCGAGTTCACCTGGGCGCTACAAGATAATTCAACTCTTAAAGGGATAGTTCAACATTTTGGCAAATTGGCCCATTGCCATAATCCCTATAGTCATAGCAGTAGGTTCGTTACCTTTAATTGTCGGTGCAAGCTATTTTTAGAACGGCGGAGCAGAGCCGCGAGCTACTCAGAGCTACGCTACGGAGGCTAATGGGATTTCTTGGTTTCCCTCATCAAATACACAATCCAACAACTCCAAAACGCTCTGGTGGACAAGTTGTGACCTGCACATTCACCACGCTATGTGATAATAACAGAACGTTACCATACAGAGTTGTTTTAGAGGTAAATTCGTGCAAAACCGCTGATGCGTGGAGTTGTTGGATTGTGGGATTTTGATGAGTTTGATGAGGGAAACCAAGAAATCCCATTAGCCTCCTGATGAGTTCCAATCCTTGAACTTGTGTGTTCATTTGATGAAGTACACAGGAGACATTCAATTCCAAGTTTTTCCAAAATGTATTTCTAACAGAAGCAACTAGAAAAAGAGATCGTTTACAGAGCTCCGGACCAGACTAAGTTTCCCTGACTACATACAGCAGCAGCATCAGCTCACGAAGTCTGATGCTGTCTCCTGTCTCTGTCCGGCTTTATATTACTGACTACACAAATGCAAGATATGATGTAATTGATGTAATATGCATTCTTCGTTGGCTGGAGCCCATACGCCATGACCTCGTGTCTGACCCCAATCTCATGCTTGGCGCCGATCAGCTGTTGATAGCACCTATCAAACAAGAACACAGACAGAGAAAAGAACAGAGACACACAACCCCCCCTCCGCATTCTACAGCCTCTCTGGCGTCAGCTGACTATCATCTCTGCACTAGGTGTAAGGCCTGGTAATTTATCAAACAAACTCATACATTCAGTCTGTGTGTGTAACTGCTACTTCCCCTGTCATGTGAATGGCATCCTCTCTGGGCTGTAAGAGTAAAACACAGTAATTACACCAATTATCCAAAAGTTGACTACATGCTTCATTATTAAACTGATTGACACAAGCTTATCATGTGTCTAAGCAAGGCAAACATCAATGTCACAAACATTATAGCAATATAGGATTCTGGGGTAAATATCACAACACTCCGTAGCGTAGCTCTGAGCAGCTCGCAGTTCTGCTCCGCCGTTCTAAAAATGGCTTGCACCGACAATTAAAGGTAACGAACCTACTGCTATGACTATTATGGCAATGGGCCAGTTTGCCAAAATGTTGAACTATCCCTTTAAGCAAACCAAATGACTACAACGAAGATTCATGCTTTATAGCTTTTGTTCAGTCCTCCTTATCCCGACCCCATGGTGATATTTTACTTCTTTTCTTTTTCTTAATGTCCTACTGAACCATCTTGTTTTTGTTTTCTTTGCAGAACTGTAATTCGATCAGTAAGCGAGAGGCGGTGAGGGCCGACCCGGTCCAGGGCCTCCTGTCGTACGGACCCATCAGGGTCGAGGTGCCGGACCGACCTCTGTCCCGTACGATCCTCTCTCTCGCTGTCACATCTTCCTCCCTGACCCGCTGCCCCGTGATCCGCCAGGTGTTGCTGTGACCCGTCTCACTGCACTTGTCTCTGTTTCAGACGTCCTGCTGGCCGTGGTGCTGCCCGTGGTCGGGGTCTGGACCGTGGGCTTCTTCCTCGTCATCCTCATCACCGTGGCGAAGGCCGGCAGCAGGAGGCTAAAGACGCTGGAGCACGACTGACTGACGGCAACACTTTGAATAAAACTTCAAAAAGTGTTTTATGTTGGGTTTTTTTTGTTTGTTTTTTAACTTTATTGCCTTTATGCACATTAACAGGCAATGGGCTTTATGCACAGCTCCACTACTTCCTGAAATAAGCCAGCTCGTTTATTTCCTGTTTTACATGATTGGACCAACTGATTAATCCAGGTGTGTCTGACCGTTGTTGTGAGGTCAGACACACCTGGATTAATCAGTTGGTCCAATCATGTAATAAATAAATAAATACATGTGCCCATTAAAATCACAAAGGAAAACAAATCAAAACATCTTGAGATTGGGTCCCATCTGTCACACAAATAGCACTGTAAAGGGTATTGCACATATTTTATCTGGTTCTTTATTCCAAAAAAAGGGTTATTTTAGATATGTTGTTGTTTTTTTAATCTCTTCCCTGATTTATGACAACCTGAATTGTACAAGCTCAACACACTGCACCTTTGAAACACGCAAATCTTGTTGAATCAGGTAAAGATTAGCTGTGACTGGGATTCAAACCTGCAGCCTGACTGACTTCACACTCTCACACAAACACACACACACACACACGCAGAGACAGGTTGACGGCTCTTTCATGTCAGAGAGAGAGAAATAACCATGTGTCGGTTTAGCTCTGTCTGTACAACATGTGTTGACTCCTGATTACAAGGTCACAGGTTAGGGAAATGTTCTACTTTTTCATGCAGTCTTGCATTTGGAGGACGAATGCACCAGTGGTATAAATGAAAACTGCAATCTTTGTGTTTATATTTTATAGATAAGGAGTAGAGGGAGTAATAGAGGGCCCCATAATCAAATTTTTGCTTAAGGCCTCATGGAGGTTTGGGCCGGCGCTGCACAAATGCACACGGACGGACAGGTCGACAGCTCCTACATGTCGGTGTTCAGAGAGAGACAGGTCATCATGTCCGTCTGATTAGATCGGTCTGTACAACGTGTGACTCCTGATGTTAGGGTTGTGGGTTTCGACTCCCATGTTGATTCAGAGCAAGAAGAATGCACCATAGTAGGTTTTTGATGATGTGTCATAGAAAAGCACTTTATTGGATATGTGTGTACAGTACAGTGGGATGAAAAACTTTGGGCACCCCTGGTCAAAATTGGTGATAATGTGAACAGTTAAAGCAGAAGTAAGCGATCCGGTCGTTTTGGCTAACTTCCTTTCAGTCAATGGAGTTAGCAGTCCCCGCCCTCGTCCCTACGTCGCCACATTCACGCGCATCCCTTGTCTGCACACACAGAGAGGACCGCCCCTTTACGCCGTTCTCTCTCCTCATTGGATAAAGGTTGTAGGATACAAGGAAAGTTTTCTCCTCGGCTTACAGCAGAGCAGAGTGACTGACAGACCCGTGTTTCGGACCAAACACTCTATATAAGTGATTGCTGTCGGAAGATATAACTATTTAAAACTTATATTAACACAATCCGCTTACTTCTGCTTTAAGCAAGTTGATCTCCAAAAGTTATACAGTTACAGATGACACATTCCCTTTACATTTTAGAAAAGGAAAAGGACCCACAGCAAAGGTTTGGGTCCCCTGCATAGTTACAGTGGTACCTATACTAGTAGCCCCCCTTTGGAAACGATCACAGTGTGTAAATAGTAAATATCTTGTCTGATACCTTGGTCAAAGTTATCTAAGAGCTCAAGTCTCCTGGGTTTCCCATTCTTTTGCAGGCTGCTGCTTTGTTCCCCTTTTCACTCTGAAACTGTAGAAAACAAAAAAATAATACTCTGATATTGCTTAAAATATTGCAAAAGAGTGCTTCATGTTTAACTTTATGCCTTTCGGAGATCATTTCATCGTCCACTCGCTTTACTGTGTTCACATTAACATTAAAACTTTAACCAGGGGTGCACAAACCTTTGCATGATGCACTGTATGTTAAACTTTTAGTGCTTAGAGGCTACATCCTGTTGCTGCTGCTGCTGTAGTTTCCCAGAGGAGCAGCAGATGGCACACTGACCGTGGCCTCCTCTGGCCCTGTGCTCTGCTGCTCTGATGCTGCTGCTGCTGCTGAATATAAATGTAGGGATAGGGAGGGAGGAGGGTCCTTCTCTTCTTAGGAAACCATCAAAAACAATCCTTTATCTGCTGCTGCTGCTGCTGCTGCACAACTCTTTGATGGTGGATCTCATCTCATCTCATCTCAGTTAAGTTAAGTTACGTGCACTGCACTGCTCGGCTCGGCTCAGCCTCTTGTCAGTGTTTATACCCGAGACGAGACCTCCGCTGACACCGCAGAGCAGGAAACGTGATCGCCTCGCCTGAACTTCTTCTCCTTCACTGTCTTTCGTCGTGAACTTGAGGGGGAAAGTTTCCATGCGCTCGGACGCGTCCTGCTGTTGAGTTGATCGGGGGTTTTCTCACTGCTGATCAGCCATTGTGAACTTGGTAGAGGGGAAAAAGGAAAAGGGGGGGCAAGGAAGGACTTCTTTTTTTAATCTGCCCCGCCGGCTACAGAGGTTTATGCATTAACTTAAAGAAAAGAAGGAGAGTTGTTGAATGAGCCATGAGGCTGCTGCTGTCCCGGGACAAGTCGCACTGCCTGCAACCAGAAATGGATTAGTAACATTTGGATTTTCATTCTTTGCGATTGTCAATCCTAACTTTTTTCTTTCTTTTTTTTCCTTTGGAGATGTCTCAAAGTCCGACAATGAGCAGATAGCTCACTGGTGAATAAATGTGAGCGGAGGAGAAGAAGAAGAGAAATAAACCCACAGCACTTTTTTTTTTGTCTCTGCATCTTTATTGACAACATTAGCTGAGCTCTAAATATCTGAGGGACCCCAAGAGGAAGAAGAAGAAGAAGAAGATGGCATCTCAGCTCACATCATGGACTCAGATCATAATCACACTGGTGTCTTTATTCTCCCTCAGCCTGTGCAGCACAGAGCCAGATGTCCCAGAGGAGGAAGGCTTCAGTGCTGAGGTACAGTAATGTCAAGGTCATAAAATATTACCGTGAAATCAATGTCATTTACTCCAGCAATAACCCACCTTTAACTCTCTAATTGTAGAAATATATGTCAGGTCAGTAGTTCAAGTCTTCTTGTTCATGTTTGTGTTGCCAAAACATCAAAGCACCAGGTCAGCTGCTGTTGCACTGCAGGGATGTCAGTTGACCTTTTGCCCTATTTCCAAATAACATCAACACAGCACATATGGCACACACATGGATCTATCTATCTATCTATCTATCTATCTATCTATCTATCTATCTATCTATCTATCTATCTATCTATCTATCTATCTATCTATCTATCTATCTATCTATCTATCTATCTAGTTGTTATAAGGGTCAATGACAAATAATAAGGGTTGGCAAGATGAGGTATTCAGAAATGTCTTTGAAAAAATGTTTTAAGAGCATGCATCAGCTTTGTTAAAATGTACATTTTGTATTCATGTCAGTTTTAAAGCATTAAGACTGAACGCTCCTGAAAATATCTTAAAAACACCAAATTAATGTGTTAGAAATATGTAAAAACTGTCAAGAAACATAGTGCGGCATTGCAAACGTGAATTACTTTTATTCCAAACTGGAGTCCTGATTTATTTTCCTGTATACAGGCGTCAGATTTTTATGAAAAAAAAAACCAGTTACACCATTTGTCACTGGGTTGCATCACGTCATTGACCAATAAACTGATGTAGGTCAATGACTGGGGCTGACGGGGGCAGAGTAAATCCAGTAAATTTAACATTTTAATGACTAATCCTTCAATGAATTGAGTGAAACTTCACATCTTGATGAGTTCTGAACATTCAAACGTCTTAAAAGCTCAAACAGTTCATGTTTATTAATATTTCCACTTGTATATCTTTCACTTTTGGATGATGGATACTGGGTTTTGGTGGAAGGTTACTGTAATAGGAATGCATGGTCTTACTATTGGAGGTTTTTTTTCTTCTTTCATTCGTTGTTTCTTCATGCACTTGTGTGAATCTATCTATCTATCTATCTATCTATCTATCTATCTATCTATCTATCTATCTGGATGATATAGTTGTTATAAACTGATGTAGGTCAATGAATGATTGGGGCTGAAAGGGCGAGAAGAAATTCAGTAAGTTGAACTTTTTTTTTAGTCACCAGTTCTTCGATGAATGGAGTGAAACTTCACATCTTGATGAGTTTTGAACATTCAAACGTCTTAAAAGCTCAAACAGTTCATGTTTTCTAACAATGCCGAAGCATTTATCAACATGTCCGCTTGGTAGAAGGTTATTATAATAGGAAATGTATTTCAGATACAGTATAATGCATGACCTTTCTATAGGAGGAGGAGTTTTTTTTTCTCTCCTCTCTCTGTCGTTTCTTGAGGCACTTGTGTGAATGTGCTTACTAGACTATTAGATTAGTTGAGACTTGTCATGCTATGCAGAAATCATCTTGAAGGACTTTCACGCACAGTGGTTTTGTGTGTGTGTGTTTTGCCCCAGGTCTGTGTTCATACTATACATGCATGAAAGTGGAGTCCCATGATCCAGCTGTGCGAGGAGGAGGAGGAGGGGGAGGGGGGAGATGGGTTGGGGTCTGTGGGTAGATCTTAAAACTTTTACTGAGGTTTTTTTTTTTTTTTGTTCCCCCAAGGAGCCGTCGTCCTGTTTGCCTGCACGGCTACGTGGCTCTGCATCCTCAATTTCACTCCCAGCAAACACCAAACAAAAGAGGAGGGAAAGGGAAAGATTTGGCATGTGTCAGGAAGAAGAAGACACACATTCAGACCTGTGTGTTTATCTAGTAGTGCACCGCTGAAGGGACACACTGTTTAATTATGGTCAAGTTTTTTGTCTGTTCAGCTCCAGTTCTTTTCCTCTTCTCTCCTCTTCTCTCCTCTTCTTTGGCTGTCAGTGCAGGAACAGAAAAAAGCAGGAATGTTGTTATGTTAATGGGATCCATCTGGTTTCTATCTCTACTTTCCCTTTTCTTTTTAACTGCTCAGATGCCGTCATTTCATTAGACAGGGGCTTGTCCCTGAATTAGCAAAAACAGTGCCTCCTTTCCTTAACAGCTGAAACTGTCATATTAGCTACGTGTAAACACAAAAACAGCAGGCATGTGTGAAGCGACAACTTTTCTGGAGCCAGACTGACTGAACAAAAATAAATAAATAAATAAATCACAAATAATTTCCTGCTTCCTTTCTTGCAGGGATGGCTTCGGAAGTTCGGCTATCTGTCCCAGGCGAGCAGACAGATGTCCACCATGCAGTCGGCTCAGATCCTGTCCAAGGCCATCAGCGACATGCAGAGCTTCTACGGGCTGGAGGTGACCGGAAAGATGGATCCCGCCACTGTCACGTAAGCTATCTACAGTATATTATAAATGTGGTTATATCCTGCATGAAGATGAGTCTCACATGACAAGCAAACATTATTACCATTTAGCCTACATGCATGCTAACATGCACTGACCACAAACTGAAACCATGGGATTTTGTGGGGTTGCCTTAAAGGGAATATATTATGGAAATATGACTTTTTGATGGCTCTTTAACATATATTTGGGTGTTTGTCTTGCCTTTCGGCCCCCAAAATGTGAGAATTGACAAAAGAAATCTGTAATTTGCAGGCTCCCTAGGATGAAATCCACCTGGTTTTACGAGCTGTTCCCTCGGTTGTCTGACAATGATCATGATTCATTTGCATTTAAGGATATTTTGAGAGGATTAAAAGAGCTGTGATTGATCCTTGGGGTATTCTGATCAAAGCATGTCACAGACATGTCTTTAAAACACCTGGGAACTGTTTTAATTTGTGGAAAAGGGGCATAATGTGTCTCCTTTAATGCATGTATAGGGGAATTAATTTCGCATTAATTTGCATTATGTTTCTCATTTTTCATGCACTTCATGGTATATAAATAAAATGACACAAGGCTACCAGTTTCAGTTTGCCCGGCAACAAACTGCAACTCAATAATAATCACGCTGCATCCTGAAGCAGTTGTGTTGCATTGTGGGCACTGGGCTGTTTGTTCCCCAACACACAATGATATCGTTAGATTAATTACCACTGACGACTGACACAGTGCCAGCTCTTAATAACTTCTTCCCTTTTTTTAAATGATGATAAGGTTTACATTACATTGCAGTTGAGTTTCTCTCTGCCTGTATCGCCTCCTCACTGACAAGGCCAGCCAGTCTATTGTGTCACATCCTTATATTTCACTGTGGCCTTGATGCAGCTGTATGAGCCCATTGTTTTCATGCTGTAAACTGTGTGTGAAGTAAACAAGGTCACACAGCAACAGTTTTGTTGTTTTTCTTTCCTTTTTTGCCAATAATTAGTTGAAAAGATGGTTTGTGTGTTTAGCAGATACAGTATGAATCACTGGTTTGCTTAGCGTGGCCTAAATCAGGGGCTAACAGCTACAGTAGCCTGGCTCTGATCATTAATATGGTATATTTTTTGGTTTATACTTATCAAAAACTAAGATTACGGATGACATATTAAGAGATTTTATTACCTTTCAACATAAACTATCTGTTTCATTCTCCTTAAAGAGGAACTATGCAGGATTTGTACCTATACTATGCTACATTTTTACCTTAATTAAACAGCTTTGGAGTAATTGTGGTGGACACAAACTCGCCCTGTAACCCGTAATCTAAGACTACACAAATATACACGTCATAACATCGCATATGATAAATAACGTTATGTATCACTCTATTGATTCATTTCTCACTGGCTTCCATGTAAACAAATGCACATGGCCAGGAGGAGGGTTAACAAAACAGCGGAAAAGGGGATTTACATAGTTCCTCCTTAAGAGCGTGGTTCTTGTTTTGTTTTTCTTAAGTGAGGATGCTTGCAAAATTGGCCTTTACACTACTTGGGACAAATCTGTAGCAGCCTCTTGCAGCTGAAGCTTGCTTGTTTATGAGTGCGTGTTTGTGTGTGTGTTTTGTTTGTGTAGGGCCATGCGCCGACCTCGTTGCGGCCTCCCAGACAGAAAACCAGAGGAGCATGGCGATGGTGCAAGAAAGAAACGCTACACACTCACTGGGCAGCAGTGGGACAAAGACCACATCACCTACAGGTTTGTAAGAACTTAAAAAATAAAAAATCTGAAACCGATAAAGCAGCAAGTTTAAAATAGTAACTTAAAGGGATAGTTCAACATTTTGGAAAATTGGCCCATTGCCATAATCCCTATAGTCATAGCAGTAGGTTCGTTACCTTTAATTCTCGCTGCAAGCTATTTGTGACCTGCACATTCACCACGCTATGAGATAATAACAGAACGTTACCAGACAGAGTTGTTTTAGAGGTAAATGCAGAGACTGCTTGCTGAAAAACTGCCCCCGACGGGAACGCACATCAGCAGTTTTGCATGAATTTACCTCTAAAACAACTCTGTCTGGTAATGTTCTGTTATTATCTCATAGCGTGGTGAATGTGCAGGTCACAACTTGTCCACGAGAGCGTTGTGGAGTTGTTGGATTGTGTATTTGATGAGTTTGATGAGGGAAACCAAGAAATCCCATTAGCCTCCGTAGCGTAGCTCTGAGCAGCTCACCGCTCTGCTCCGCTGTTCTAAAAATAGCTTGCACCGACAATTAAAGGTAACGAACCTACTGCCAAGACTATAGGGATTATGGCAATGGGCCAATTTGCCAAAATGTTGAACTATCCCTTTAAATATCCGTTCTCCAGTATCATGAACCAGCACGTCCCCTCCTCGCTGGGGGAGGACCGAACCTTCGACGCCATCCGAAAGGCCTTTGATGTGTGGAGAAAGGTCACGCCGCTCACCTTTGAGGAGCTGCCTGCTGAAAACAACATCAACGTCAACGTCAACAGCAGCCAGACGGCGCTCGCCGACATCCTGCTGCTGTTCGCCTCTGGTTTCCATGGAGATATGTCCTTGTTTGACGGCGAGGGGGGGTCGCTGGCGCACGCCTACTACCCCGGACCGGGGATTGGTGGGGATACGCACTTTGATGCTGATGAGCCCTGGACGCTGGACAACCAAAATCCAGACGGTTAGTGGGTTTATGTCTAATTATATATTTATATATTATTATTATTATTTATGTATTTACATTTCTACTACATTAATAACCTTGTATGACATGAACAGATTGTTTTACACAATTTATTTTACCTTAATACAAAGGTTTTCTTTAACCTAGGCTAAACAACACCTTACAAAGTACAAAGTACAGAGGTCACATAGGGAAGTAAATCTGAATTATCAATAATTTTTTAGCAAATTACATTCAAATGGACAACTACATCTGTGTTTTTGAGTGTTTTCTGTGGTGGCTCCTAATTTGTGGAATGATCTACCACCAGAAAAAGTCTTCAAACTTATTTTTATTCTTTGGCTTTTAACTCAGCATAACCTCTGTATGACCTCTGTTCTTGTATCTTGCCTTTTTATTCTCTTTTTATTGTTTTTTTAATGTGTCTGTCCTTTTTCTGAACCATTTTGTGCTCTATTTCCTGTATGTTAGTCACTGTGCAGCGCTTTGGTAAACTTTTCTCTTTTGAAAATGTGCTACAGTATATGAATAAATAAAGTGGATTCGATTGGATTAGAGCCGTGCTATTGTCTTGTCTTGCAGGTATTGACCTCTTCCTGGTCGCCGTCCATGAGCTCGGTCATGCTCTGGGTCTGGAGCACTCGGATAACCCCAACGCCGTGATGGCTCCTTTTTACCAGTGGGTTCATACTCACAACTTCACGCTGCATTCGGACGACATCAAAGGAATACAGTACATATACGGTGAGAAGCACACACCTCATTCATAACGTCTTCAGATTGCTGCACTGTAGTAGTTTAACCCTCCAGGGTCTATGATCACACAGATCACTCGCCATAACAAAAACCTAGAGCGCTGCTGTCAATTTAACTGGAAAGTGCAGATTTGAAACTCCCAGTTTTTGTTTGACGTTGATAGACCATGTAAAACCAGGGATATGATATTACAGAAATACTTATAGCGTAAAAGTGGGATGAGATGGAAGAGCATTGGATTTTTTTTCTTCTATATATTTGTCATTTTCAAAATAGTGGTTGAATCATCTGATACTCTGTTTGTTTTTTTAGGCCCAATATGTTGATAAAGTAGGTTAAAGTGATACTGTAAACATGGGTATGGTGAATGTTTTTCTATGTGGTATATAAAAGTAAAATCTTAAGTATTAAAAAACAACCAAAACAGACTCAAACTTCTAAGGGTTAATGATAGTATTTATCATCATAAGGATGTAGCAGAGATGCTTTTCTCATTCTGAGCGGTCAGATCGACGTGCATACACTGGACACATGACATGAAATCGCCTTAATGTAAACTAAATTCCCCCTGTGGGACAAATAAAGTTTATTTGATTTGATTTGATTTGATTTGATTTAAATAAAGGGACTGGGGTACATCTGCGTCCAGTCAGTCCAACGATGCTCATTACCATCGTAGTAAATGACACTTTGCACACACAGATGTTAGTAGAAGTGGGGCGGGCAGCAGCTGACTCGGCATCTTTTACTCCTTCGGTTTTCAATAACAACTTCTCAGAGCTCGTAAAAGTAGGTCTCTGCATAATAATATGTTTTTAATTTACTGAATTTAAAGTTGTTGTCACCCCCCTGTCCTACTGACACACTGATCTCCAAATACATGTTGTGTAATACTCACTGTGATTTAAGCAAGTGATGTGAACAAACAAACAGCGTCATCATGAATAATAATGAACATGATATTTATTATTATCACTGGCTTCAAAACAGTGAAGCTTTTGGCTCCGCCTCTGTGAAACGAACAGATAGCGAATCCACCTGTTGGAAGCTCCGCAGGGTAAACAAACACTACAACTACAACACGTCCTCGAGTTTATTTATTTTTCTTTTGTTGTATCACTTGTGCAACAACTGGACCCCCCTTTGTGAAGAAGCTTTGTGGCGCACACACGCGCACAAAACCAGTGGACCTCAGTCAGAACTGCGTGTCATGCATGCCGATATGATGTTATCATGCTGCCTCTGAATGGACGGCCTTGTTAATTGACACATTACATCATTCTGTGTGTGTGCGTGTGTGTGTGGTGGCTAGAGAAAAAGCTCATATGAGTATTAAAGTGTATGAATGTATGTATGTATGGGTGTGTTTCTACACTGGGCCTCTTATTAGAGCTGTAATTACAGGCCAGCAGATGTGAATGTATGACTGACATTGTTTATTATACTGAATGACTGATCTATGATTTCTTTCGCCTTGGGGCAAAAACAAAGGGACCCCCCCCCTCTCCCCCCAAATTTCCTTTGGTGTTCATTGTGTTGCTCTGGTGACATCTGTGGTGTCACATAACGGATCAAACAACCCAGCTCAGTTTGGGAATGTCGTCTCTGGTTTGAGTTTCTCCAGCAAACCCAGAAATCTTTCCACACCCACACACAGCTCTGGCCCTATTGATACGCCTACACTTCACTTCGCTGCACCAGAGGAAATTAAGAAGTTTTTTTTTTTTTTTAGCAAAGCAGTGATGTGAAAAACTCTTGTTGCAAGTTTTTACTTCTGTAAATTTCTGGTAAGGTAAATGCTGGTTCAAAGAAAAAAAGGAAAAAATCCAGAGTGCTCAGAAGGTTCAAAATATGACGAAGGTGCTCTTTGGTTGGGAACATTGGTCAAAAAAGGAAAATCCAAGGCACTCTTCTTCAATAATAAAAAGCCTTTATTCATACAAGGCAATATCGAATAAAAACATTTGAGTGGGCTAAGGCTTCTGCCGAAACGCGTGGGCTGTAACCCACTCAAATGTTTTTATTCGATATTGCCTTGTATGAATAAAGGCTTTTTATTATTGAAGAAGAGTGCCTTGGATTTTCCTTTTTTAAGGTAAATATTTGGACTGAAATTATACAGCAGTAGTTTAGCTCTATTAAGGAGATCTAATTGACTTTGCAGGAAGAACGCACTGATTAAAAAAGGATCCCAAGTATCTAAATAGACACCAACGCAGCATAAACTTTGTTGGCAGAAATAAACATTCGGGTTCCTTCGTAGGCATCGCCAGAAGTAATTTGAAGTGTGATAAATAGCTAATGTTTAAATACATATACTGTAGGTCTGTGTTGATCTGTGACAAAGAGGGATGGTTTAAACAGGATATGCAGAGAAGGTAAAACCAAAAGTCTGCATTTATTAGTTTACTGTAATATACACGGTTGCCCATAAAGTTGGAATAAAATATTTTTTTTACCTGTTTTCATGAAATGATTGTGATAATGTAATTTATTCTTGATAGATAAAGTGCATATCTTCCCAAACACTGTGAAAATTAAACCACAATTAACCTTTACAATAGGAATAAAAAGAGGAGTGTCTCAAAACAAGATTAATATTCCAACTTTATGGGCATGTATTTGTATCTATTACGTATTTATCTATAATAAAAATGGAATAGATGACTGTTTCATGTCATCGTTTCCCTTTTCTCAGGTGATTCTACATAGATTAAACTGTGTGTTATGATAAACCTGCAGCTAAAGAACCTGATATTTCCCTGTGGAGACAAAATGGAGCTCTATATCTGGCAGACGTGTGAATAGACAACAGTTCGATAACATGTCATATGCTATATCTGTTCAGCAGTGTTGTGTTGCTCCCATATGGCCAAAGCCATAAGGTTAAATACATTAAATCGACTGCGTGCAGCAGCTTTTATTGTGACACTGCCGCTGCCTCTCCCACTTTTTTTTTTTCCTGAGATGAAAATAACTGTTTAATATATCCTTCAGCACAAGCCTCTAATGTACAGCGTATCTGAAAAACAAAGGAAGAGTCCATTGTGTGTGGAACTAAAATTAAAACGCGAATCAAGGAAGTAACAATAGATCATCAAAAATAGACACTGAAGTCACCACAAGAACTTGTTAAACTCTTAAAAAACAAAATAAAACACCTTTCACTGTCTTTCTTGACCATATATTGCAGATGTAATGGCGGATTTGCTCCACATATTGATGGATGAGTCATATTCCTTGCAATGTTTTTGTCTCAGGCCAGAACTCAATGCGTTTTTTAAGACCATCAGCTGTCCATACATATTACATAACTGACTGTATCCGTGTGTTGTCCTCTCTTAGCAACCAGCACGGCTCATTTTTCCAGAGCAGCAGCAGCAGCAGCAGCAGCAGCAGCAGAGTTGCTCTCAGTCAAGTGGAAATGGAAAATTGCATTTCCTTTGTGTGAGGGAGAGATAGAGAGGATACTGTGAGGAAGAGGGAGGATGGAGTGGATGAAAGAGATTATTGATGTTTGATGGCACAAAGACAAACCAGCAGCCGGAGAGATTTATTTTTTACTTCAGCTGGAGGTTGTTTTTCTTTTTGACCACCTTAAGTGTGAAATTCAACTTCCCCCCCTTTAAAAAAAATCATCGACTATTCGGAAAAAGATGTTTATCTGGCACTACCCAGTACTGAGTGAGCTGGTTAGCTCCAGATAAACGAGTTTACGGGGCCGAGTCCAAGTAATTTGACGTATTTGAACATGTAAAAAAGTAACACAATACAGTAGTTGCTTTTCCTGGTAATTAGTTACTTTTATAAGGTAGGCCTAGTAACTCATTTACTAACTCAGTTACTTTTTGCAGAAAGTACCTATAATTAATTAAAAATATATATTTTTAATAATTAATAGTTATAAAAGAAAGAAAAACAAACAAAAAAGGGAGAATGAATTGTTAACAACTCTCTTCCCTCCACCTTCAACATTATACACATTCAGGAAAAGAAAGAAAAACAAACTAAACTAAAATAAAAAAGTTGAAAAGTAGAAATGAAAATGAACTAAAGCACAAAATTCAATAGTGGTCCTGTTTATTGATAAGAGCCAGTTTCCAACTAAATTACATTTTAAAAGTAAAGTGCTGAACATTGATACTGAACACCAGTTCTCCATCTTTTTATTTAATGTTTTATTTCTAGGTCCTCCTCTCGTCACTGCAGCTCCGCCCCCCGACCCCGACGTTGACTCCTTCACCTCCCCGTCTCCTCCTGAGGATGAACCCACCTCATCTCTCCCCGCTGACTCCCCGCCCAAACCCACCGACGACAACCTGGACCCCCCAGTCCACCCGGAGGCGACCCCACCCAGCACCACATCGACCCCCACCACCACCACCACCACCACCGCCGCCGCCCGGCCTGAGCCTGAACCCGTCACCCCGGTGGTTAGAAAAGACGACCCCGCTCCTCCCCCTCCTCCGCCTCCCCCTCGACCCCCCGCCCCCCCTCGTCCTCCCAAGCTGCCCGACAACCAGCCCCCCGACATCTGTGACGGGGACTTTGACACGGTGACCTTGCTGAGGGGGGAGATGTTTGTGTTCAAGGTGAGAAATAATAAAGAGTTATAGTTCACGTCTGTGCAGAAGTAGCGTTAAGTCAAGACCCGGCCGCCGTACAGAAGATTACACACACACCTGAGTAAAAGTACAAGTCCAAGTGGTGAATTAACTTGCATTAACTAAACCTGCTTTTTGCAATCTAGCAAATTATGCCTGATTTTATTTTACAGTAACAAGTAACAAAGATGCTTAGGGGAAATGTCAAAGTCAAAATTAATAACACTACACAACAATGGACACAGTTTGAATTTGTGCATCATCCTCATTTTAATCAGATTTTAATATCAGCCTAATAACACCCACTGTTTTCCATCCAAAAACAGTTCAATGATAAGAACAGTACTTGTATTATTAAGCAATATTTTAAAGGTTTTATATTTTATATAAGTCCCGAAAAACTTTTACATTTGGAAACCGACTGATGTGCAGCAGAGAAACTGGATGAGAGTTTGTTGGTGAGACAAAGGGAGGTTGCAAATTATGTTAATTTTCTTCAAAATCTGTGGGTCTGAAAAATGTTGTGTTGATGTCAGACACTTTGAAGGATCTGTGGCCTTTTGGTGACGTTTTTTTCTCCAATTGCAATGAATGGATTGAGCATAAATAACAGAAAGCGAACCTTCTCCTTTGTCAACTTGTCTTTGTTTGAACAATGAGTTTGTTCTATAAATTTTGATTTTCCAGATTTATAAATCTCATAGATTTATAAATCTGGTTCTGAGTCAAAAATAGCAACAATTTGAGCAATGAGGAGTGGACTATATTATACTACATATTTTTGATGAAAGTTAAACATCACTATTGTGTCTGCAGGGTCGTTGGTTCTGGAGGGTGCGGAGGAACCGGGTCTTGGATAACTACCCGATGCCCATATCTGTGTTCTGGATCGGCTTGCCCAGTGACATCGACGCTGCCTATGAACGCCACGATGGCAAATTTGTCTTCTTTAAAGGTAATTATTCATTTATCAACAGTAAAAATGACAAAACAGTCACTCTGCTAACACAGTGGACGTCCACATGCTGAGCAGATTGCGTGATGTGTTTACGTCAGGACCTTCTTTTAGAAAAGCATGGTGAGCTTTTCACTAGTTTTGCCTACAGGCTCAACATCAACAGATGGTTTCTACAGTTTCTTTCATCCGAGCTTAGACCGGTATGGAGCTGTTTAAGTTGTGCGTCTGCTTCATGAACACAAAATGAGAGAGCACAACACAAATCTGTGCTTTGATTTGAATTGGTGAGGCTGAAAGAAAACAGTGCAAACTCAGCATTTTTTTTCCATCCCTCACCCTTCCCCCCCTTACTTACTGATTTACGGGGAGATGGTAATAATTCAACGCAGCTTTAACTCCCTGTAGCCGACACACATACACACACACACACACACACACACACACACACACACACACACACACACACACACACACCCTCCCTTACTCATACGCACAAATATTTAAAACATTAGAAGTTACGTCAAAAAGAAAACAAGTCAACCGGCCAAACGATTCACTGTTTAAACAGTTTGATAATAACGGTTGCAGACAAAAACCTGAGTCGTGAGTTTCTGTGTCTTTGCATGTGTATTAGTGTGTGTGTATTTGTGTGTGTGTTACTGAGTTCACTGGGTGTCTTGAATGAGGTCTGTGCAGCGTGGCAGCTGTTTCTGGCCCAGTTCGACTCCGGTCCAGCTGAGCCCCAAAAGGCCTCATGAGAGAGAGGTGGAGGGGATTGCATCAGCCTTCTCCGCGCTGCACCGCTCCAGATGTGAACAGCTGCACAGCTCTCTCACTTAAACAACAAAGCCATATGCTGATTTGTCATGCATTTTCAGGTCGTTGTTTTCTTTCTGTGCTTTTGATCGCAAATTAATTCCCGTAAGCTTCCGTAGAGTCGTCGCTAATGATTTCTGCTTATCCCTGCGTCGTCGTTTCTTTTTTTTCCCCCCACCACATTCTTCAGAGGTTTAAGGAGATCTGCACAAGCTGATTTTGAGGAACACATTTTTGCATCGACTCCAAAGATTCTTGGATAGCACACAGACCAAAACCTGCAGAAACGATGGCCAGGCAGGATGCGAAGCCAAAACTACTAGCTGACAAAACATCAGATTTAAAAATGGTGAAGCAGCACTATAAAGTCGGTCAATGTGCACTAACTAGTAAAAAAAACAAACTAGCTATTAGTTTTGTGCTGTAAATGCCGAACCACTCTGGCATTAGAGGTGGAAAGTGGCTGAAAGTGTGTCCAAAGGTTATGGTTTAGGGGGGAGAAGCTGGCGTCCACATGGGTAAAAAATCTTGGAAAATCGGTGTTATGCCTACAGTACCATTTCTACCTTGCATGTCGTTTCTGCTTTTCTCTCCGGGAGTGAGTAAACCCCACAACTTGTGCCAGATGTTGTCACCATCACTTTCTCTCTCTCCATCTGCCCATGCTTTTATGGCTCTGCTTCTCCTCCGCTCCCTCCTGAATTTTTTTTTTTTTACTCTCTTAGCCAGCTAACAAACATTTTTTTCCCCGTGCAATGAGTGCAGGGAGCTTGTACTGTACTGTAAATGTGTCTTTTTTTTTTTTTTAGAGAAACATTTGGCCTATTTTTTTTGTTGTTTTTGTCCCTGCAGATGACAGATACTGGGTGTTCAGGGAGGCCGATGTGCTGCCAGGATACCCACAGCCCATCTATGAGTACGGACAAGGAGTTCCTGCACATAAGATCGACACAGCAATCTGGTGGGAGCCCAATGGATACACGTACTTCTTCTCAGGAGACAGGTACACCACTTAGACACATGCAACAATGTGCCGTCAGTTGTTTATATAAAGGCTGCTATTGAACTGTATTGTGTATAAATCTTTGTGTTGTTTGTTGCAGATACTGGCGATACGATGAGGAAACCAGGAGAACTGACCGCGAGTTCCCCAAGCCAATCAGCAGATGGGGCAGGATCCCCGACTCCCCCAAAGGAGCCTTCCTCAGTGATGACGGAGGTAAATGAAGCCTGTTTAATAAGACAAATAGAGTTTTTTATTTGGAAGAAGGGGGACGTCAGAGGAGCTGTAAATAGAGCGCTGAAAGCAGGAGAGCAAGAGGAGGCGGAGGGAGGGAGGGAGGGAGGGAGGGAAAGAATGAGAGAGGGTTGGATGGAGGGGTGAAATGGGGTGTGTAAAAGACACAGGGGGAAAAATTGCATGTGAGATTGGTGAGGGCAGAGCAGAGAGAAGAGGAGTGAGGGGATGAATAAGAGAGAGAGAGAGAGAAGGCAGGAATGAGAGCTCTGGTTTGAGGCTTGGCCCGTCCTTCCTTTGGAAATTAGATTTGTGGCAGAGCTGCTCTAAACGCACTCTGCAACAGTCAGATCTTATCTCCACCCACACGGACGTCTCTGCAAGCCTGGTTTTCACCACACATACACAAACATACACAGACACACACATTTACACCCAGACATTTGCCCCAAATAGATGATTTATTCTTTTGCATATCAATGTCCGATGTTGGTGCAATGATGTATTTCTTTCTGTCTTTATTATTGTTTGGTATTTTAAGTAAATGCTTTTATTAAACCTCAGAGTCAGCTCTGGCCCTGCAGAGGTCCACTTGGTAGCTATGAGGTGTGGGAACGACGGGGAGAGAGTGCAAAGACTAAGCTGGTTCCTAAAGAAACATTCCTGAGTCTGCTTTTTTGTTTACACAAAAAATGAATTTAGTTTTACTTTGTCAAAACAAATGGTAAAGTTAAAGAGACAATCTTTACAAATGAAATGGCAATTTGCAGAATTGGTGTTAAGGCTGTTAGTTTTACGGCCCACATGGGATTTGCAAAATGCAAAAAGAGTCGACCCATATTGACTCAGTGATGAAAAGAATAATATTGTGAAATGAACCAGAGGTCGCTCAGTCCTTGCTGAGTTTTGCCTCGTGTCTAAAAATACTTCTCCAGCTGCACTTTGCTGAAAGGAAGATGAGTAGAGGGACCCCACTGTCCTTCTGTCTGTTTGATGATTTCTTCAATCATTCAGTTTTTCATTTTCTCACCTTTTCAAAGCCCAAATCCAATGGATTGATAGATGTTAAAGAGTAACTATGCAATTTATTTTTACCTTAACTATGCTATATGCTACATTTATACCTTAGTTAAACAGCTTTGGAGTAATTGTGATGGTTAAATAAATGATTTCAAGGTGTGAAGGCTGATGCACACCTAAAAAAATCTTGAAAAACAGGTGCGTTGGAGCATAGGTAAGGAGTGAACAAAAGCAAAAAGGGTCTCCCGCACACTGTCAAGTCACTTGCAAAAGACTTTAAATAAATGATTTGTAACATGTTCCAAGGAGAATGGAGGCTCTCTTCTTTCCTCCTAGCGTCTCTTGGCCAAAAACCAACCTTGTAAGATCAGAGCCTCCGACCCGGTGTCCAAGCCCTCATCTCGGCAGCACCACGACACAAACGTGCTCCGTAACCCGTAATCTCTTGTTTATGACAGATAAGACAATACACATCGTAACATAACGATATCCACCACTCCATGGACTGATTTCTAGCCGGCTTTGTTGGAAATAAATGCACATGGCCAGGAGGAGGGTTAGCAAAACGGTGGAAAAGTGACCAAATTTGCATAGTTCCCCTTTAAACAAAGGGCTACTGCCAACAGCTGGATAGGTTAGCTTAGCATAAAGACTTATCTACAGTCTGCAGTCCAATAGCTATACAAATCAAACAAATACTGTTTCAAGTGCCAATGAAGTCTTGTACAGACAGCCGTGTTTCCCACGGGATGAATATGAATAGTTTGATATATACACAACATAAAAATATAAATATGGGTTTGAGTCTAATTGCAAATACAGACATCATCGATTATTGATTATCCATTCTACAAGATTTGTCTGACTGAAATGTCCTTTCATCTCCCACTTCTGCAGCTTACACATATTTCTACAAAGGCACCAATTACTGGAGGTTTGACAACCGCAAGACAGAGGCAGAGAAGGGCTACCCGCGCTCCATCCTGAAGGACTTCATGGGCTGCCGTGGCGTCCCCGACCCTCAGCCCGACCCCGACCCCGACACCGACCAGGAGCCGAGAGATAAACCAGTGAAGCCTTCGGACCGAGGCAAGGACGAGCACAAAGAGCCGGACGGAAAGGACACGGACTCGGAAGACGACCAGAGCTCTAAGCCCGACGGCTCGGAGGAAGAGGAGGAGGACAAAGAGGTGAACGTGGTCGTGACGGTGGCTGACAACGAGTCAAAAGTCATGACCCTGATCATGGTGATCGTTCCGCTGGTGCTCATCCTGTGCATCCTCGTGCTAATCTACGCCATCCTCAGGACTCTGCAGAACAAAGAGACGCCGAGGGCCTTGGTGCACTGCAAGCGCTCACTTCAGGACTGGGTGTGACGCACAGAATCAGACGGCATTGAGCGGGTATTGATCGTTTTGTCTGGTGCAGACGTTGGCATCAAATTTTTTTTTTTTTTAACTCACGGCACGGTGAAAAGAAAAGAAGCTTTGACTCAGTGCTAAAGTCTAAAGAGAGCTGAGGAGAAGTCGCCTTTTTGAGCCCCATTCATTGTGAGAACTTTTATTGCTCATGTGAAATAATCTCTAAGTGGTAAAGTTGGTGCCTGTGGAGCGACAGTGTACTTTCCCTCTTCTACTGGCCTTGAAATTGTTCTCCAGTGCCTCCCTTTGTGCCTTTCAAATGTCTGAAAAAGTACCTCTGTTTCTTCAAAAATCCTGCCCGTTTCCATCGAAACTTTAAAAAAAAACAAAAAAAACGTTATGTGTCACCAGATGTGCACACAAGACATTCAAGGAATCACAGTTTCTATCAAATCTAATTGTAAAAAGGAGAGGAGGGACAGACGGTGTATTTGTAGTATAAATGCAGACAAAGTCGATAATGCACATACATTAACCTGAAGCACACACACTGTACATACACACACACACAGCTATTAAAAACCAACACAAACACATTTACTGATACGAACAAGCCTTTTTTATAGAAACTGACTTAAGGCACCACGGTGCCAGTCTCGACTTTTTTTCCTTTCTGTTTAGAACAGATAGTTTGCACTTTGACTCTGTTTTTTTTGTTTTGTTGTTGTTGTAGTTTTGTGTTTTGCTGAGTTAGCTTCGCTGCAGAAGTGTGCGCGTGTGTGTTTTTCCGTGCAAAGCAGAACTCTCTGTAAACACACAGACACTCGCAGGAGAAGCTTCATCCTCCGACCAGCGCAGGAATGTCAGACAGCTGTGTGCGTCCATGACCGCCCGTCTCCCACTGAGCCCATTACATCTACTTACCCCCACCCCCTCCCTCTCTTTGACACACACACACACACACACATACATGCACATATGCCCCAAACATCACATGATGTCAAAAAAAACCCTAAGTGTACTCATTTGTGCATGCATGTCCACATATGTAGACACAAACACAGAGACCACCTCCCCCCCGACAAAGGCACATAGAGTTTTTTTGCACACAGACACCCGGGCTCCAGCCTCCCCCCTCCTCCCCCTCCTCCCCCTCCCACCATCACCACAGCCCCGATAACTGTTCAGGCTGCACCACCACTAAAAAACGAACACAATCCCAGTGGAGACATATTGATATATGACTGGTGCCAGGGCAGGAATGAAATACAAGAGGGGCGGGAGGGGGCAATTTAATCACGTTTTTTTTTAAAGGGGACATATTATGCATATTTCACTGCTTTTTGCTCACCATTGTGTCAGTTTTGAACACCTACAGAGTAGTTCTGCATGATTTTCAGCTCCAAAAACTCCTTAGTTGTCGCGTACAGATGTCAAGAAGAATAGCCGATGCTGTTGCGGGTGCTAATCGGGATCCTAATAAAGAAAGGAAGAAAGAAAGAAAGAAAGAAAGAAAGAAAAATCCCGATTTCAAACGCTATGCAGCCACTTCAGTATCACTTCCTCTGATTGGCTTGCTCAGTGGAGGCCCATGTGTGCTTGTTTACCTTGCGTTGTTAAACGTTACGTTGCGCTGGTATCTGTTGGACCCGAGTCTGACCTACGGTTTTCATTTTTAGGGAAAGAAAACGGTTACGATTTTCCGTATAGTTCCCGTTTGGAGGCGGGCGTTGTGAACTTGTTTTTGGCAGATCTCTTGCAGTTTGGGCATTCGTCCTAATTGGACGGTAAAACCTTATGTCAGGTTTTTGTGCAAATTTCACAGAGGAGATCTCGTTACCGAGCGTTCAGAGAGACTAGAAACCAGGTGAAATCTCGTTGGTGGTCTACGGCAGGACCCCTATAGCTCATGTTGTGCAACTTTACAGAGGTTCAGCACGGACATTTGACATTATAACATTGTAAGGATGTTTTTAAATGTGGATCAGCATAATATGTCTCCTTTAACAAGTAGAGAATTGAAAATTGTTTGTGGTTTCATACAAAATTTCAACGTAACCTGTGAAGAGTAAAAAAAACAAACGTAACATAGCAGCAATATGTATCTTTCTGTCTTCTTGCTTCCTTCATGCTAAACTAAATAGAGCCGAAGCTAATTAAAGTGTACAAGGGAGAAGAAAAAGAAGAAGAAGAAGAAGCCTGCAGGCTAGAGAAGAATGGGTCAGGGTCTGGTTTCCATTAAACCCACATGTTGCTGATTTAGTAATGTCAGGCATGAGAGGGAGGAGAGAGAGAGAGAGAGGAGGAGAGGGGGAGTCGGGGGGGAAAATGCAAAAAAGGAGGAATTTAAAAAAATGGCAGTGGGGAGTTAGAAGAAGACTGCAAATGAGAGAGAATGAGGTAAGGTGAGGAAGGAAAGAAAGAAAATAAGAAGAGGCAGAGATTAAGGAGGGGAGAGGAGAGGTTTGCCAGCATTTCCTTTCCGAGGGGAGGGAGGTTGGAGGGATTTCGGGGAGGGGCAGCGCTGGCGTTGTGCCTCCTGACCTAGATTGGGCCACTTAGTCCACTCCTCCTCTTTCTCAACTCTTCTTGTTTCTCTGCTCTGCTTGTTGTCATGACTGGAGATGACTTCCTCTGCGAGCGAGCGAGCGACCCCCTTTTTCTGTTTTGTACTTTTGTTGTTGATGTTGTTTTCATTCTTTTCATCTATTCTGTCTTTTCTGTTTAATTGCTGTAACCCACCCTTCCCTGCGTCTGTGCTGCTCCCTAACGTACTCATTTTCTTCTCCGCTCTTGTGGAAAGTCAGCTCAAGCATTTAAAAAGATAATTCACGCACACAAACATCTGCAGGATGTGATGCGCTCCTGTCGCCGTCTATCTATCTGTCTGTCCGTCTCTCTCTACCTTGCTCGTCTCTGTGTTAAGCCACTATTCAAACGCTACAACCATTAAACACTCAGCTTTGTATTTCTGCTTCTGACATTGTGCTTGTATTTTGTTTTGCCTGTGTTACATGTTTTTATTGTGTGCCTTTTTTTTCCTGTGAATATTGGGGGTAATGTCTTGTTACTATAAATAGCATGAGGGACAGTTTTTAAATATGTGTTTCTTCCTTTTTTTTTTTGTACTTATCATTTGTAATTTTGTTAATTTTGTTCATGTTCAGGTTTTCTGTAGTAGATGTTGTCGATGCATGCAGGGCATGTTCTGTTAGGCCTGTTCACTCCTGTGTAGAGTACATTAAATATTTCACAATAAAACTCACAGGTAAAAAAAAAAGTAGTTCTTGGCTTCACATAATTATTACTCCTTTTTTATCCTGCTGTGCAAATCTCAAGCTCAAGAAGAAGAGGATGATTCTGCTTTTGGCCACAAGAGGGAATGGTTGTCTCTGAAATGTTGAACAGGTATCTTTGTGACCCCGAGTATTAACACAAACAGTATGATAAATCAAGAGTAAAGTAGAAAGTAACAGTAAAACCTAAAACATGTTGGTGTGTGTGTGTGTGGTTATACACAGATACAATGCTGTTTCTGTGGCACTTTATTGGGAGGTAGTGTTGTAGTACCTACTCAAGACCACATTTTCATGGTCTTGGTCGAGCTGGACTCAGGATTTTTTCTCAAGACCACAGCTGCAGTGACATCTTTTTTTCTTAACCGCAAATGTCTCATTCACTCACTTAAATTGTTCGACAAAAGTGTATGCTTGTGTAGGCCTAACCATCTGAAAAACTTGGTTGCACCAGTGACAAAAGCAGGAGACTTCAGCATCTGTGCTGTGTTATTCTGTGCAATCCAAACTTTGTTTCAATTGGTAGGCTATAGATTTTATATAAAACCATCTTCTCTTTTTAGGTGAGGAGGATTATTATGAGTACTGGCACTGAATAAAGTCTTGAAAATGGTCTCGAATTGGTTTGGTCTGGGTCTTGGTCTCGGGTTCAGTCAGTGGTTTTGACTACAACAATATTGGGAGGTAATGAGATAACAGTAGCAAACATAAACAGGTGACTTTTCTTACCTTTATGAACTCACAGGCTCCGCCCACAGGTAAAGGTGAGAGGGCAGGTGCAGTCAGTGCTGCGTTCAAGTGAAAACACACCATCTGGAAATCCCTCTATTGGAGAAATACTAATGGCATCAAAACATCTGAACTGCTTTTTTTTTTTACGGCTCCATCAGTGTCCTTTTATGCGACTGATCCTATAGGAAAAGTCCAAGGCTTAATTTCTGTCCATCTTTGACCGAGGTGCTAATGGTCGCTCTGGCTTCAACCCAGATGGAGAGCCCTTCGAGCCAAACGGTTAAATTGATCCAGCTTGACTCGGAACTTGACCTTTTTTGTGTAAGTAAATTGAATCGCTACATAACAATGAGTCTATTTTCATTTTATGACAAGGATCATGTTAGCTAACTTGCTGTAAGTAATGCTAGCGGTGGTGCTATCGCTACCGTCGTTGCTATCACTACCTTTGCTGTTGCTATCGTTACCTTAGCTGTTGCTATCGCTACCATTAGGCTAGCCGTTGACAACAAAGGTCAAGCACGGTCATAACTGGATCATTTTGGGTCAGACATTATTGTTCTTTTTTTAAATGAGTTTAGTGACAACTTTCACTGGACTTTATATCGCCTTGCTGTCAGAAAACACACTGAAAACATAAAAATGTGGGGGAAAGATCAGTTCATAGACCGGAAGCAGGGCAGCCATTTTTTCCGGTCAGATCATCAGATAAGTTATGGCTGTTTATTCTACTTGCCCATTGATACGTTTCATACTTGATGCAAAGGTGAGATGAATACTCTGAATACTTTTTTAAAACAATAATGCTCAATATAAAAGTAAAAAAACACTGCATTATTAAGGTTAAATTGCATGTTATATCATTTTGAGATCAATAATGTGTCCGTATGCACGCAGATTTTGAATGTAGCTGGTTAAAATGAAGTCAATAGATTTCATATGTTTGCCATAGCGCTTTGCATTAAAGGACTTTGTAAGTGTAGTAAACAGTAGGGCTATTTACCTCTAAGATAAAGATGTGCAAAGTAGTGACATTTCATTTTTTCAAGGGACATCCTGTTTTATTCTGCATTTATTTGCAGCTAGAGTCATTAGTTATGTTGCATGTTCACACTTTCTTGGAAAACACTTGATCAGCCCATGAAATATGGATGTCAAACAGTGCGTAAGGTATTTACATTTACTTCTACCTCTGCCAGCTACAACAACAATAATAATCGGTTTGTATTATTGTCATAATGATATGAACACCTCAAAAGTGTCCATTTTGCATTTTGAGAACTCTTACTTTTGTAAAGTAGAAATACTTTTATGTTGTGGTTTTACTACTTTAACTTAAGTTCAAGGATTGCAGTGCTGCTGCACAGATGTGATGTGTACAATCAATGTATATTTATGTGCTACAGACACACAAAGTCCATGCGTGACTGCCTTTGTCTCCTTTGTGTGAGTGAGAGCGCCCTCCTGCAGGTCTTCATGTCAGAGTTAATCAGGATTAGCCTCCATCACAGATCATCCACTACAGTTTACCTCTGCACTGCTTTCTCTTTCTTCATTTCTCTCTGTTACAGTATTCCTTATTGATTTCCTCTATAACATTTTAATCAGAACATTTGACAATAAATAAATAAATAAATGGTGCATAATACTGTAACTTTGATTTCCCACCAATTTGAAGACATTTTTCAAGTTTACGTGTATACATACACCTAGCTGCTGTCTTTGCTTGAACTGTCTGCCCCTGTGCTCTGTTTTATCCAGCTGTTCAATTAGGATTGAGGCCAGTGCAGTGCTGCATATTCCGGCCAAGGGCCAAGGGTCTGTGTCATCTAGCTGTTCCTCCCAGCTTATCCACCTCTGAGCTGATAATGGGATCTGCCCACTTCCTCCTGCCTCATCACCACCACCATAAATTGTTCTGTAGTTCCCTTTCTCAAACACAACAACAGCAGGCATATACTCTAGAGGTGGTGTGTGATATTTGCACACGTCTAATCTGCTGACTTTTTTCTCCCTCTTCACTGCCTTTCAGATTATCTGCCTGACTGTTTCTCTCGCAGAGCGCCGCCTACATGTGTACAGTGTCATGCAGGTACTAACTATGCAGGGTGGCCAAACCTTTGCTGTTGGCACTTTTCCTTTCCTGTCATTTTGAACATGTAAAAGATAAAAAGAAAAAGGTTTGCACGCCACTGTTATTCACTCACTGTGTGACCTATGCTTGCTCATACAAGTTGTTAGTTTTTGGATCTCCATAAACTTGTCCATCATGCAAGCTGCTCTCATTCTCACAATAAAAACCCCGACCAGGCAAATGTGCCACGTCCTGTTTACCAGCCGGTCAATTAACGAGGCCAGCTCTGGATCGCCGCTAATCGCTTTCAGGCATCGTGCCATCATGCTTTCTCTCTCCTCCTCTCCACCAAACATCTTCATCTTGATTTCTGACCTCCTTCTTCCTTTTTCTTTCAGTTTTTTTTTTTTTTTACATGCTGCGTATCCCCCCCTAAATCCTCCCTGTCACCTGCTTCGTTCTCATTGTTAAACAGAAATAGAAGTATTTAGATATTTTTTCTTAGAACGAAGAAGAGCAATTAATTCAAATCCCTACTTAGATCAGATTACATTGATTACATTGTCTATTGTGGTGTTTGTCCTTTTGTTTGCCCAAGGGGATGGATCACTGTGAAACATTGAAGGCCTTATTGGAACGACGACTGGCTGCACATGCCTGGTAAAGCTGTGGTCTTTATGTGGCTATAGGAACAAGATAAGACAGAGATCATCAGAGCCCTGGTCAGACCCTGAGACTGTCTAATAAGCTTTACCTTCCCCTCTGTCTCCCCTGAGAGTTATTAGTTAAAAGGTGGACTTTATATAGCTTGTTGCTGGACAGGCGGAAACAGGTGGAGGCGGAGCGTCACTTGCTGCGGGATAATTGAAGTAATTGAAAATAATGGGGTTAAAAGATGGTAGAGGAGAAAGAGCAGGGGAAAATTGTATTTTATAAACAGTTTTATTCTGTTACATATTGGGGAAACCTGTGTGGCCTGCACATTAAACACAAAACACAATTCATGACCCAGATACAAACACATAATATGACAAATACTTGGTTTGCACATTGAGTTGTTTTGAATGGTTGTAGTCTGCAGATGACAGGAAAGGAGGAGTTTCACTTTCTTTCACAAAGGAGGAAATCAGCACTTTTTCTTTGGTGCTTTCTCCACTTTTTCTTTTTCTTTTTTTTTCGGTTACAGGGATGGTGTCCTGACAATACATTTCTCTGCTGTTAATCTGCGATTGCTCACGGTCCAGGATTGTGCCTTGACCTTCAGATGGCGCCGGTTAATCCCGTTAGCCCCAGGCAGCCACTGTGGAAATCCCAGCACACCTGTGCTGGCTGTGCCGCACTCTGGATCTCTACGCCACCGGTATGCAGAGCCACCTGTAGACGCGCAGGTAAGAAAGATTTATATTATTGTTGTAGACAAAGAGATACACAACTTTGTGCACAGATAACTTGGAGTGGCTGTGATTAGTGATGATCAGAGTCTTGGTTTAGAAGCAGTGGGTGAAGCTGCAGCAGAAACACAGAGAACACATTAATGACAGTGAAAATCATGAAACCCTAAAGCCGAACTTGAACCAATCCTTTCAACTCTATCAGTAGATAAAGAGTTTGATATGTGTGTCCTCCTCATGACTTATGACTGGAGATGATCTCTGATTCTTTGCTGATGGGGATATTGTGTCAGGGATCACAACAACAGATCAAACCACTATGCAATGAGGCCACGTATATGTCACGTAAGTCAAGTCAGATTTTATTTATACAGCACATTTCATGTGACAAGCACAGACTCAGTGTGCTTAACAATAAAAGTGAGCACCAATATGAGATACAAAAATATGCACATATAAAATTAAATAAATAAATAAAAACTGATTGGGGCCCTCAAGATTAAAAAGTAAAATTAGAAAGAAAAATAACAAGAGGAAAGGGACACAATGAGTTAGTTATAGACTTGTGCAAAGAGTTTGTTTTAAAACTGCTACAGTTGTGGCAGACCTGATCTCTAGTGGTAAATCTTTCCAAATAGTAGGTAGGACCGTGGAAACTAAAAGCACCATTAGCTGATTTAGTGTACAGTAGATGCGAGGTATGACAAGAGGAAGAAGACTATTGTTTGATGATCTCAGGACTTCTGGCAGGCGTATATTCAGTGAGCATGTCAGCAGCGTAGGAGGGGGCTAAACCATTCATAGACTTAAAAACGATAAGAAGTATATGTGGATTTTCCATGAGCAGGTTCTTCATAGAAAACCTAAAATGTGGCGATTCCACTTTTTCCCAACCTTCAGGTCCATGACCCATCAAGCAGACAGAAGGATAAGTTAGTTTGTAATATATGATGCAAACAAGCAACACAATAACACTCTAGGCTGTGATTGTGATTATTGATCTTTGTATTTGTCGGCTGCTGTCCTAGTTGCTGTGGTCTTTTACTGGAACATCTTCGTAGGCTCAGTGGCTCTTTGCCCTGTTACTGAAGTGGATTAGCTCAACAGGCTGAAACTCTCACAGGGGATAATACGCACATTTGAGATTAGGTCAGATGAGTGGCACCCCTGCTGGCTCTGTAAATCTCTACCTTCAAATCCCCCATCAGTCACTTTTTCCCCTCCTCTTTACTTTTGTGACTGATTCCTCTCTGTCTTATATTGACTGAACCCTCTTAAAGCAGCTCATGTTGCACTGCAGCTTTGGTAGAGGTTAACTTCCACCCCTTTCTCTGATTTTTGACCTTGATGCTGTTTTAAAGGAGACATATTATGCCCCCTTTTCCACAAATTAAAATAGTTCCCAGGTGTCTTTAAGACATGTCAGAATACCCCAAGGATCAAACATCACAGCTCTTTTTTCATCCATTCAAAACAGCCCTGTTCAGAGCGGCTGGTTTTAGTGCCTGTCCCTTTAAATGCAAATGAACCACTGCTCATCAGGCCCCGCCCACTCTACCGGTCCCAGATATGGGTGGTATTATGCAAATTCAAAAACTGGTGACATCATTGCCAGACAACTGAGGGAACAGCTCGTAAAACCACATGGATTTCAACCTAGGGAGCCTGAAAATTACAGATTTTTTTTGTCAATTCTCACATTTTGGGGGCCAGAAGCCAAGACAAACACCCAAATATATGTTTAAGAGCCTTCAAAAAGTGATATTTCCATAATATGTCCCCTTTAATTTAAAGATAGTATCCTGATTTCCATCTCCTCTCTCTGTGCATTGATAGACTACAATAGCCAAGTCTACAATACACATAACAGTGCAATATACTATACATATTCTTTACTTGACTCTTTTTAAGACTCTGTTTAATTGAGCTCGAAAACAGCGATTTGCCACCTCACTTTCCAGGCAACAGGGGTTTTCAGAGACCACATTTCAGCGTGTGCCAAAAAAAACGTCCCCTGAGATAAAAGCGAAAAGTGAAGCAGGTCATCAGGCCTCATTAGCTCCAGTTAATGGCTCTCTGCCTGACGGATGAAGTGGCTGCTTTGATGAAGCCACCAGGAACGAGTTATGAGGAATTATCATCAGCATTATCAACAATGTTTTGATGAAGGGGCTTGTTAAGAGGCTGACTGTGTGTGTGTGTGTTTGGTTGTGTGTTTACGTGTGTGTGTGTACTCAACAGGATGTTTAACTGGGTGGTGAAAGTGGTCCCCCAACTCCCTGAGGTTCCTGGGACAGAAGAAAGCACCCCTGCTGCTGTACGACAACACACAGACACACACACATCATCATCATCATCATCATTATCATCATATTCATCGTCATAATTGATTGATTGATTATTCTTTTTTTCAAACGTATAGAAAAAAGATATAAAACAAATAACAGCTGTTATTGTGTCTCAAAAAACAAGACCAATATTCAAATCAATAACAAACATATCCCCCAAAGGAGCAGGAGGAAGTCGAGCTTTTCAGTTCCCACCGCTTATTCATCATATTCAATGCAAAACTAAATAATCGAATACAAATAAACAACGTCGACAAGTCAAATACGAGCAAACAAAGTCGACCGACTAATCAAAATCACATATCCCTGTGTAGTCAAAACAATATTCCAGTCTCCAACTTTTTCTCATCATCACATATGAAATTCTTCCTAACTTTTTTCTTTCTCTGACTTTACAGCCCGGCCAAAAAAACAGAGACGGTAAGGATTTTTTAAATTTATTTTTTACTTGTTTTATTCTTGTTTCCAATAGTCGGCTGCTCTCTCTATGTGTAAGAATCTACAACATGAGTGTTTTTTGTCTTTAACTCTTCTACAGTAAAGAGTCCTCCACTGAAAAATGCAGACGAGCTTTCAGAAGACGGGTAAATTCACATTCTCCACCAGCTTCTTTGAATTTTTTAATAAGTGTTTGTGTGTGTGTGTCTGTGTTTAGTGTGTATTTGTATAAGCACTGACTGAACTCTTCCCATTTCCTCCTCCACAGCCAGGGACAGAGTGGAGTGCTGGGTTGGTTTTCTAATGGCTTCGTCAGCACTCTGCCACAGCCGGCGAACTCCCCTCGACTCAGCAGGGCCAACTCTGACGCCAGGGTCAGTGTGTAGACAAGTGTGTAGTCTAATCATAATGTATTCATATAAAATGTAAACCACAGGATTTTGACAACCAGAGATATTTGTTTTGTAAAGTATATGACATAGCTGATATGTGGTTGATACTTGAGATGGATATTGATTGGAGCATTAGATCTCAGCCAGCGGTGTCCGTTGTCATGAGGCTGCCTCTCAAGCATAATTAAATTAAACTGTTGAAGATCAAATAAAGAGCAAGGAGTGGCCTAATGTGGAAAGCCATAACATTTTACTGTATTTCAGTTTCCAACTCTTGTTTTCACCATTGCAATTTGTTCGCCAAAGGGAGAATTAGAGGATGATTGTAGTTTGACGAGTGGATTTTTAGAGATTAATTATTCTTTTTTAAAAAGAAACTTTTCCCCTTCTTTAAATAGGCTGCTTAACCATTCTTCAAATAGTTAGATGGATGGTTAGATAGACATACATGATACAAACTGTACAATAATATGAGTAAGAGTGATTTGTTTTTAGAAATGAACTACATACCTATTCTGTCTTGTAAAGTTGACTCTAAAATTTTCCTCCTTTCATCATCTTGTCCGTCCACCAGTCGGCAGAGGAAGGAGAGAGGTACAGTATGACTTGAAATATACAGTATATGTATATATAAAGAATATTTAAAGGATAACCACAATCTGGCAAAGGTTAACTGAGGCTGACTCTCCTGCAGGTCTGGAGTGATCAGCTGGGTCTCTCAGGGTCTGACCAAGGTGCTGCCTCAGCCCGATGAAAAGTACAGAGAGACAAACGGCGGCAACAACAACGAGGAACACACTGAGGTGAGACATGTAATCAGATTACACTGAAACTTCACTATAATATGATGAAACATTAGACTTAATTGGTTAAAGTTTCCTGATGCAAATAAATCGAGCTCTGACAGTAATATCATGAAATTAAACGTGTGGTCATACACAAGTAAATAAATAATGTAAATAAATCCAGCTGCCGTCAAGACAGTTGACGTCTCTGATCTCTGTGACACTTGACTCAGGTAACTTAATATTGTCCCACCGGCTTATAAGACTAATCATGTATAAAGGTTAAGCTTGTAAAGGTATCTACAGGGGGAGTTTATCCAGGTTAAACTTCTCCATTAACTACACTGCTATTTCAACCAGGCTCCTCATGTGACCACCAAACCTAATAGGAATACACAGGGGCTGCTGTGATAAACTCTTTTTCTATGACAAATTCAATGTTTTATTGATTCTGTCATTAATGTGATCATGTAAAGGACTTAAATTCAATCTACATGTAAACTCCATTTCATGTGAAATCATCAAATCACTGTGGTAAATAATACTAAGGCACTAAGAGCCTCAGTTTTACCTCCTTGGGTCAAACACTAACCAACAGACACGGTGACAGGTCCATTTGTATCGCACCACGATCACATTAATCTCACATTTGCACATACTCATGCAGAGAGCTGTGTGGAGTTGAATGCTTGACTTTTAATCTTTTTTTTTCCTTCTGCTGTTCCAGATCTATGATGTAGCAACAATGCCAGGTATGTTTCTTTGTGTAATGACTGACTGCTGATGATTTGATAATGACAATGTATTTAAAAGCACTGCATATTGCCGGAGGATCTGAGAGGAGTTACAAACATTGACACTTTCAAACGTAGGCTAAAAACCCATCTCTTTAATCTGGCTATTTTATTACTTTATTCTCTCTTATTCTTATCTTTCTTTTGAGTGTTTTTATATTTGTATGCAGCATTTTATTCTATTTTATTAAATTTTTATTGTTTTTTTAATATTTTATTGTGTTTTTATCTTTTACTATTGCTATATTTTATTGTTGTTTTTAATCCTTGTGCATTAGTCTCCACGTCATTCTTCTTGTTTCACTTCTTAGATACTTCTTTAATCAAATTGTAAAGCACTTTGAACAGCATTTATTTGCTTTGAAAGGTGCTATACAGTATAAATACAATTTGATTGTTTGATATTTTGGGGCAGATACTCATTTTAGACGTGAAGTGACTGAGCTGTGTGATTTGTCCTGTGCAGATTATGATCCCCTCCCTCACATCCCGGTGGTGGAGATGGTGTCAGAGGACGAGGTGTCGGAGGTAGAGAGTCTGAACCCTCAGTTCCCCCCCAAGTGAGTTTGAATCTCCTCTTAACCACACGTTCACAGTGTAATACATGAGAATTAAAAGCAAACACACACACTTGAGGAGCAGCTAGTTAAAGGAGCTACAGATGTGTTGAAGGCTGACCTTTCTCTCTCTCTGTTGCAGCGTGGTCAACTGGATAAAGACGATCATCCCTCAGCCGGTTATAGTGCCCCCTGGTGCCGTGCCCATAGAACCGTCACCACCCAAGTCCACACGCTCCTCTCTGGACAAAAGTAAACACACACACACACACACAGATCCATATTAACAAGCACAGTCACAAAAAACAATGCAAACAGAATCTGTACCTTTTATGAGTCTGAAGGTTGCCATCATAACAGATTCATTTTGTGTATCAGAAATAAAAAATAAACCACTGCACACTAAAATCACACATACAGTACTGAAGTTTTACTGAGTGAACAAGACACATTTTGTAACTTTGTGGGATGATACTGATGTTCTGTGAAGTATTTTGTCCACTGTTTTTTTTTTTTTTAAATGTCTCTCTCTCTCTCTCTACTCTACAGTTTTGTCTCCACCACCTGAATCTCTCAGTGGCATCTCACTGGACACCGACAGCAAAGCCTCGGGGTGCGTTTGATTCTCTCACTGTACTTTTATGTGCAAGAGATCATAACTTTAATACATAAAAAGATAAAATAGCAATTGAATAATCTTCTTGTGGAAAACAGAAATCTGGATAAATGTGTCTAATTGTGTCTTTTTAAAGGGACAACGAGGAGTTTGTATTTGGTTATAAAAAAGTCTCATATTAATGTGGATGAATGTACGTTACCCACACTTAATGGGTTAATGGGTCCATTTTAGATAAATATATTGTTTTGTCTTTATCGTTATTTTGTTATTATTATTATTAGTGGTCGGCTCGCCCAGCATTTCCTAGTTTCAGTTTTGCGGACGCTGCCTGGCGGGTCATGGGAATGTCGCCGCTGAATCACCGTTAATGTTGGAACTACGACGGTATCTGATTGTTGATAAATGAAAACATTCTTGGCAAATGTTTTCGCTTTCGTCCGTCTTGCGCCGGTCAAAGAATTTCACCGTGCATGCGGAGGCTCATGGGAAATGTAGTGTGAAAACACTTTCTTTCCAAAACTCCTCGTTGTCCCTTTAAAGTGGTGTGTGTTTGTTTTTTATTAAGGCTTGTGACAGTAGGTGTTCTTGTGTGTGAATGAATGAACAAATGAATGAAAGTTTATTTGAACACTAAAATATACATACAGTTAATTAGTTTGTCTCTCCACAGTGTCGTCGGCTGGTTTGTGTCGGGGCTGGGTCTGAAGTTGCCTCAGCCTGCCGTTCAAGCCAAAGATGATGCTGAAGTGAGTTTCACTATCTTATTATTTTTTGATTTAAATTCTCCTCGTACTGTAGTGACAGTGATTTAACTCCTACATCTGTGGTTATTTTTCATTTTATTTTTTTCCTCCCAGGCTGCAGCTGAGGTTCTAAAGAAAGGTGAGTTTGCATTATTTACACTTTCCTCTGGTCTTAGAAAAAACCCTCTTTGACATTTTCACAACAGTGCCACTCATCCTAACGGCCACAATTCACAGTTCATCATCAAATATGCATGAACAAATGTAAAACAAAGATGTATAGACCTTTTCAGAGAGTATAAACAAATACAGGTGTTACCAAGGATACTAATTAAGGCTCCATTCCATTTAATGTACCAGAGCGTTTTCTAATGAGCCACACCTGTCTTTGTTTACACTCTCTGAAAAGGTCTATATCAATGAAATTAGTCAATCTATGGAATAATTTGGAAATAATACAAATGAAAATATGTAACACACTTAATAGATTCAAAAACTTATTTAAAATGAATATTATGCTCGTAAACTGCCTATAGTATGTACAGTATACACACGTTACGTTTTTTTTCCCCCTATTTCTAAAATGAGGTGATGAAAACCGTAAATGTAAGAAGGGCAGGCAAAATAAGCTGAAGTTTCAGCCTACACCTTTTCGGTCGAGGTATATTTGTTTTGGATTGGGAAAAAAATAAAAGATTGTTTCTTGTTTATTAACGTTTAAATCATACGTGTATATATTGTTGTTTATCTATGCTCGTAATTGATTCTACAAGTTGAAAAGAAAAACTAAATAAACCTATTAAACTAAATCTAAATCTAAAAGGAAATAACAAGTAATTGCGTCATAATGTCAAGAAATAGCCCAGAAATAACGGTCAATTTCATTGTAATGTTGAGAAATATAGCCAAGAAATAACAATTGATTGAGTAGAAATAGCCCAGAAATGTCGGTCAATTGAAAGGGCTTGGTGGAGAAAAATTCTGGCCTTTCCCAAAAAATTATATAATCTTTTGCCTTTATGAAAACATGACATTACTATGAAACTGTCCGTTATTTCTAGGCTATTTCTTGACATTACTATGCAATTACTTATTATTTCTTGGCTATTTCTTTACATTATCACGTAATTAGCGGCCTGTAAATTAATTAAAGTGTTACCAAAACATCTCTTTAACAACACGGGGTACATTTAATCCAAGTCATCAGTTAATTGATAAAACAAGATGCCTTTTCTCCTTGTGAGTATCTCCTGTGTGGATCTGTGTGTTGTTTTCTGTTGAAGCACCCTCTGGTTTTTTTTTCGCCCCATAGTTTTTGAAGAGGTGTTTTGGTCGGGTGGTCGGAGCCTAACTCAGTCCCTCTTCTCCTTCTGTTTCAGGGGGGAAGGCGCTGCGAGCCCCTTAAACAGCAGGAGGAGACGACTGGGGGATGCTCTGATTCCCACAGACACACACCAATAGACGTACTGTGCTATTGGCAGAGCCACAGTTGCTGTACAGTGTGCAGCTCAGTACAGAAACTCTTGGCAGCTGTAAAATACTACAAGAATATAGAGATATATTCAACTCACCTTACTGTACTCGATACAGTTTCATGAATGTATAACTACTTTAAATGTGTGCACTGATAAAACTAAACGGTGTACTGTATTTTCTGTAGGTGATTAGATATATATATGTGTGTGTTTGTGAATTTGAATTTGCACATTTTCTGTTTGTCACAGAAATATTTAGTAATTTCCATTCACTTGAAATTTCAAAAAGGGAATATTGACGAGATATTTTTCTGCTCCTTACTAATACTGTCTGTTACTGTGTGTTTAGCCTATGGCAATGCACACTGTATATTCATGTTGCCATTTTCATATCCAGCATGAGAACATATCTATAAAAAAAAAGTAAAAATGTGACACATTTGTCAGATTATCAAAAGATAAACCTAGTTTTTTTTCAGGTCATATCTTCCTTTCCCAGTAGAAATCTGGACATAATGACTATATGGCAGCTATGTTCATTTATTTAATGTGTTAAATGTGGATAAAAGTGTATTATCTGTATTTTAAACATGACATTTTCTGTACAGGAACGTGTCATGGTGTGTAGATTTTGTTTTTAAACTGTAAACTGTAATTCCTTAAAATCGTAGTTTTCTTTTGTGCTCAAAGTCAAAGTCAAGGTCAGTTTGAATCCTGATCACATTATTGATATCTGTAAACTTTTCCAAAGCGGGTTTAACGGAGGTTGTAAAGAAGAGTAATGCATGCAGTATAAGGCCTTGATCTTTATGGCCTTGAACTGTGAAATGTGGCCTGGGGTTTGTGGAGTGGTTTGGCTTGATTTGTAACTAACACTTGCTCGCATTCACAACATTTTGACTGTCGAGCTGACACAGTGGTATATTATTTATTAAGATATGTATAATGATTAAAGAATAAAGATTCAGTGAGACAACAACGTATCTGGTGGTTTGTGTCTACATTAAAGATGTAAAAAATTAAATTAAATGTCCAAAAAACTCCCACATTTTGCATCTTAAACACAAACTGATCCATTTCACCCTCTCGTACTGTAGCTTCATCCAAACTCAAACCGGACATGGTGCTAGAAGACGTGGACTCAGACAACGAGGGTCAGCAGCAGAGATGCGACGCTCGTTCAAAGGCCGCAACACCTTCCACAACACTGATTCCACCCTCGCCGGCACCACACCAGCAGCAGCAGCAGCAGCACCAAGCGACGCCGCAGCCGACGCCGTCCCATTCAATGCTCACGGCGACCTCCATGGTGTCCACACAGGAGTGCAGCGCTGCCAGTCCAGGGCCAGAACCGTCATCAGAGTGCGGGACGAAGATATCTCAAGAAGATGCTGAGACTCAGACCGGCCGCTGGACGCCGTTCATCGAGAGCATCAAGAAGGAGGCTGAGGATGTGGCTTTGGCTACCATGGAGGAACGGTAAGAGGAAGGAGGCGCCCAGAGCTGGAAGTGAAATATGAGTAGAGTAAAGAAATTAATCACACAAAAAAAGAGACCACTTAAAAATCATAAATTTGTTTGTTTATTAGATACTCGTTAGCTGCTGCTGAGCTTTCACAGCAGCTACTCGTCCTGGGGTCTTTCCACACTCATCAACTTAGATTACAATAGATAATACATTGGCACATTACATCAATACATTACAGTAATATACATGTTCACAGGCATTAAGATACGTGAACATACACACTCTCAAACAACTCAAGACAACAAATACACGAGGAGACCAGCTCAAAATACAGTTCAATACTGTATAATACAATTACTGTACTCTGGTTTTACTATTTATAGTACATGTGTGTGAGTAAAATCAACACTTGTTTTATTCTATAAAAACTACTGACAACCTTTCTCCCAAATTCGAAATGAAAAGTATTGTCATTTAGAGCATTTATTTGCAGAAAATTTGAATAAACTGGTCAAGATAACAAAAAAAAAATGCAGAGTTTTCAGACGGACTCAAATAATAATGTAAAAGAAAACAAGTTCATATTCATTTTTAAACAACACAACGCTAATTTTTTGAGTTCAGAAATCAACATTTGTGAAATAACCCAGATATTTTGGGTGTGTAGTAGTGTTTTTCTACTATTCCTCGTTAAATAAGATTCGGTTCAGGTGATCAGCTGATCAGTGCCTCATTAAGTAGAATGAGTTGTGCTTCTATTGAAATTCAATAAACACTGGGATGAAATGTAGAGAAGCTGATTGAAGAAAGATTTGCAGTGGTGTCTTAATTGTTTTTTCCAGAGCAACAAGCAACAAGACACCACAAGTTTAATTTACCACATTATAAACATTTATGGCACAGACGGACTGCACCCATAGTACCAGTGTGTCCTGCTTCTCTTTAGTCTCCTGCAGGAGCGCACGGAGATGGCACGCATGGCCGAGGAGGTGGCGAGGCAGACGGCTGAGATGGCCATTAGACAGATGGCCAGCGAGGGACAGTCCATCAAACTCTCACTGGGCAGTCAAGAACTTCTGGACGAACCCGAAGCTGAGTAAGACCTTTTTAGAGAAGAGAAAGTCATGCAGACTTTGTATTAGTTAAAGTTGGAGCCTCGTTGTGATGTGATGTTGCCATGTGTGTGTTCATGTTCACTATGAGCAGGCTGCCAGTGGCACTAGAAGAGGAGAGCGAAGTAGAGCTACAGTAAGAATTTATTTCTCATTACATAGAAATCCTCCATTAACCCACTTACAGTGGTCACCTAGAATCTGTATCCTAATCCCCTTGTGCTGTGTGTCCTGCCTATGAGATGTGAGTGTTTACAACATCTAGTCTTTATTTACATACTCTGTGTCTGGCAGTGTGGAAATCTTTCATTTGGTGGCAGTGGAAAAAAGTACAAAGTCATATATACTCCGGTAAAACTAAACTCTTGAAGGAAAAATACAATAGTGCTATATTTGAAGATGGTGTGGAACATAATGACGGCATATTCCTGTTTGAATGTGCCAGGTAATAATACAATTATGATAATAATACATTTTATTTATTGCCATGCAATCTTAAAGTTAAGTACAAGATGTAAAAAATAATGATCAAGTGCAAATAAAACAGGAGTAAGTGCAAGCAATATAAAGTAATAAAAAAGTGCAAGGCAGGTTGAAAGGTTTCTGGTCAGAGCTACATGGAAGAAAGATTGCACGATACATAACCCTTTTTTCCCTTTTGGTTGAATAATGAAAACAATATTCAGTTATTCAGAATTATCTTTATTGTTTATTCTAGTGCTATGTTATGTTTCTGCATTATCTTTTTAAATTTTCTCCCCATAAAGGTATATATATATTTTTTTTTTTTTATTTATTTTTTTTTTTTTTTCCCATGGTATTACTGTTCTATTGTGCAGTGGTTCTGAAACTTTTTCACATTAAGGACCCCTGAACTGACACAAATTAGACCACAGTAAACACAAGAAATACACAAATAGTTGTTCTGAGGCTGACTAACGTTACTTTATTAGTCGATGTAGGGTCAATGGCGTGAATTTTTGAAAAAAAAAAATCTCAACATTTCTGAAAGAGAAGTGTATTACTTGCTGCAAAGTTTATTACATATTGTGTTCAAGAATTTTATCACAAAATGTGGCAGATTATTACAAAATGCGGCGATATTACAACATGCGGTGAAAATGTATTACTTTATTACATATTGTGGCGTTATTTTTGGTTGCAACAGACATTCGGCACCACATTTAAACAACATAGAACACACAGTAAAAACATTTAAGATGTTCACGATGTAGGCAGCAAAGACACAGCAATAAAGTGCATTTGTAACGAATGGATATAAATATCAATAATAAATAGTATGCAATAACTCCAATATAAATACAAGAAATGCAAAAAACAGCAAAGTGGCAGGGAAATCACCTCCTCTTCTCTGTGGCATTTAAAGCCTGAATGGAGAGGGGCAAAAGGGAGTGCTTGAATCTGGGGAGAGGGAGAGGGGGAAGAAGTGTAGCCTATTGAGGTAGTGCTGTTAAAAATATACATGCAAAACTCTAAGTAAATAAATAAATAAATAAATAAGTAAGTACAATGCAGGTACCATAAGTTGCAGTTCAGTTGAGGACTTGAATTAATTTACCACAACCCACACTCCCCAGTTTGACCAGTAACTTCCACCTCTTCTGCTCCCAGATCCTCGGGAGTCATTAGACTGGCAGGTTTCGCTCCAAATCCCGTGGGTTCTCGTTAACGTGATCTCGCTGTCTCAGCAGCGGCAGCGGTACATGAAAGCATCACACCGAACGTGCCATAGCAACCACAGCTTCCCTTGGCAACAGTCGCTCCTCTTAGCGGTTCCCCCGGTAACCACCTGCTGCTGCTGCTGCTGCTGCTGCTGCTGCTGTTTCCCGTCGGCAGCAGCACAGACGCAGGGAAGCGATGGACGGAGATGAAACGGAAATTTTTGTTTTTTACTCGTGTTTGTCGGTAAAATTTTGAAAAACTATTGATTTGGTTTGTTTTTTTATGACAACACGGCTGAGTTTGCCTCTTTTACTTGTCGTGTCTCGGCGCGTTTGCGAGGACACTTTCAGCCGGACGGGATTATAATTAATGACGGTTAACCACACGTGAATATTGACAGAGAAAGTGAGTAATGGTGTGATAACGTCGTGTGTTAGGTGAGCTAATTGGCTATTATATGCTATTGAATATACACGTACTTATTATTGCTCAACTTTTATCACTATTTTGATGAGAACAGGTCGCGTTGTGTGATTAAAAAATAAAGAGAAAACACCAACTATTAGCTTTTATTGAGCAGAGTTCATATTGTTCCTCCATTTTTCAATATGAAGGCAGGGTGACAGTCTGGATGGAGGTTACCTGTGTTTTATGTTTCATTAGTAGTTTTCATTTTTATTCTAATTTTGATTAATAGTAATATTTTCTCATCATTAGCTGCATCATAATGTTAGCATTTTGTTTATTTGCACTCATAAACACATTTAGACGTTAGTCATGTTCAGATTTTGTGTTTTAATGTGTCTAACCAGCACAAATAATAAGGCCAAATCA
The DNA here is from genome assembly GCF_045865225.1 of Trachurus japonicus. Taxonomy (NCBI): domain Eukaryota; kingdom Metazoa; phylum Chordata; class Actinopteri; order Carangiformes; family Carangidae; genus Trachurus; species Trachurus japonicus. The sequence continues at coordinate 26,443,978 of NC_140912.1, forward strand.
CTATTTTCAGAGGGGGAAAATAAGATTTTCTGAGCTTATACAAATAGAGACTCATTGAATTAGTGTGAAGATTTTCAGTCTTTGATACAGATGATCGGTTTTATGAACTGTTGAACTATTATGTGCTGCAGAAGGGAGGAGAGCGTTGCTGAGGAGGAGGAACAGGAAGAGGAAGAGGCTGAGGAACCTACCTGCACAGAACCAGGTAAAGACACAGTGGAAATTATTTTATTTCTTCCAAAATTGAAAATAATTCTCTGTAAAAATAAAAAAAAAGAAAAAGATATCCGCTGTGTTAACAAAATGTATCAATAAAAAAACAAATATAGAGCCAAACGAGGAAGCAGAACCAGAGTGCACCTCCCCCTCTCCACCACCGAGTCCTGCATCAGCGAGGTCCTCTGAGCCCGAACCTGAACCTGAGCCAGATTCAGAACCAGAATCAGAACCAGAGCCAGAACCAGAGACTAAGACCAAGACCAAGAAAGCCAGTTCAGAGCCTGAGCCTATAACCAAGCAGCCGCAGAAGGCAGAGGACGACTCTCCAGGCACCGACACCGACAAAGCTGCTGAAAAAGTAATGTCCAATACAGTGATAAATACACGTGACTCTTTTACAGACTCAATTTTTAATGTTTTTTATTTTTTCATACTTTATATTCACAAACAACCATTGTTATTCATCACTCTGTTACCATTCCTTAATATACTTGCTTTGTGTTTTTATTTTTAGGAGGAGGAAGCTACAGGCGACGAATGTGGTGGTATGAAATAGTCTATTTTATTTTATTTGTTTATTTACCTCCATCAAGAAAATCTTTCTCTCTACAGAGTCTGTATATGGCTGTGATTAGAGCTTTAATGATATTAATAATACTAATACTTTTATTTATAGGGACCTTTCAAGGCATTTAAGGACCTTACAAAATGCAATAGTATCATACTACTGCTGTAAATTAGCAGCTTTCTGGTTATATTGTGTGTTAAATTCTGAAGCTTCTCAACCGACATGAGTGGGCATCTGTCAGGCTCAGACTCTTACTGATGACTGTAGACATACACTGCCTTTCCAAAAAAAAAAAGTCACCACTTGGATTTAAAGAGGAACTATGTAAGTCCAGTTGATTTTCCGCTGTTTTGCTAACCCTCCTCCTGGCCATGTGCATTTGTTTACATTGAAGCCGACGAGAAATCAATCAATAGAGTGATAGATAACGTTATATATCATGATTTTACAACGTGTATATTTGTGTAGTGTGACATGCATGTGGAAGGCAGAGAGCCTCCATTCTCCCTATAACAAGTTAAGCCATTTTATTTATTTATTAAACCATCACAATTACTCCAAAGCTGTTTAATCAAGGTAAAAGTGGAGCATAGTTAGCTAATAGGTAAGAGCCTCCCATTGGATAATTACTGCATGGATGGTTATGTTTCAGCTGGCAACAACTTATTTAACTTTTCATTTCATCAACAACCATGTCAGAAGACACATCCTGTGGTCGTGGAGAAGATGTTAATCTGTTTCATAAGGGTCAAATTATTGGCATCAAGCAAATAAAACATCTAAGGAGATTGATGAGACTGTCCAACGCATTATTAAAAACTGGAAGGATAGTGGGGAACCATCATCTTCAAGGAAGAAATGTGGTCCAATGTGACCACAGAGTCCAGACCTTAAAGGGATAGTTCAACATTTTGGCAAATTGCCATAATCCCTATAGTCATAACAGTAGGTTCATTACCTTTAATTATCGGTGCATGTTTGTTTTGAGATCCGCGGGGCAGAGACGTGAGCTGCTCAGTGAACACAACGGAGGTGAATGGTACAGGTCCCCGGTGGTCCCTCATCAAACTCATCAAATACACAATCCAACAACTCCAAAACGCTCATGTGGACAAGTTGCGACCTGCACATTCACCAAGCTATGAAATAATCACGTAACATTACGGGACAGAGTTGTTTTCAAGGCAAATGCAGCTGTAGTAAGGGCAACATATGAAAATCTGGGAACTAAATCCTTACCAAGAAATTTCTTCACAATTGTCTTTAGGAACATGTGTAATATCATGTCTTAAAATGTTGAAATTCAACTCCCGTGGGAAACCCCCTAAAAAACTACTCAAAGTTGGGGTACCCGTAACTGGATTTTTGAACATTCCGTAATGTTAAATTTGGCCTTAAGTAACTTGTGAGGGGTCAAACTAGGGGTTTTTCATGATTCTGAGTTGATCGCAAACATTAGTTTTACACCCAAAACACTCCTTGGTGGAGAAAAAAACAGCCACACCCACTTTTCTTGTTCATCGGAACCCCCACTACCACCAATAGGATGCATTACAGAGAAGCCATTCCTTAGCATCGCAGAGGTTGTGTCACTACTAAATACTCATAATATAACTTATATTCTATAGCCTTTTTTGTATAGGACATTATACAGACCCTCCAAGATTTTGTGGTGTCACGATTGCAACTATTAATGCAAATTCAATCATGAATTCTTTGGCCTTGCCACTGCAACTTTTCTGCAAATTCGCTATCATAGAGCGCTGTGGCTACTAGCTGTGGCTAGCTGTGGTCAGCTGTGGCCACAGTGTTTCCATTACTTTTTTTTGCATGTCTGTGTTTTTATTACTAGTTATTGTTTTCATATAACATTAAGTTTTATGCGGATCGGGAGCGAGAGAGAAGGAAAGACATCAGGTGCACACCAGATGTCACATACCAGTAAAAACGGAAACATACACATAGCGCGCACACACACACACTTCTCACTATTGGGTAGCCTACATGTACATTAAAATGTTGCTTTCTTCTACTTTTTATTTATTGCCATGGTAAATCGGCCTAAGTATTGTTTAGTGGTAGTTGTAGTTGGTTAGCATTAAAAGTGAGGAATTTTGGAGTTAGCTAGTACTAGACATGTTGAAGCCATTTACAACCTTCGATCATTGACAAACATACTATTTTTTACACCTGATATGTGTTATCTCCTTTTTCTTTTAAGAACTTGAAATATGTCATGTCATTACGTTGATAACATGCATAAGAAACTTAAAAATTGTGGTAACACTTTATTTGATGCCTATCTCTATAATGCATTATTATCATGCTTATAATGGGTTATAATAATAAAAGTTATAATGCAGTTATAGCACTGTATAACTATAGTTATAAACACTCATAAATGATCATAATGCTTTATAACAATAATCATAACACACTATAAAGCATTTTATCTTGACTTATAAGGTCAGGTATTAATGTTATAACTATTAGGAACTCGCTGACAAAGCCCACATCGATAATGCATTAAAAATATAGTTATAATGCGTTACAATTGGCTCATAGTCATGTATAACTATCATAATAAACACTCATAAATTATCATAAGGCTTTATAACAATAAGCATAACACATTATAGAGCATTATAACTCTATTATAATACTTGACCTTAAGCCATTATAAAATGCTCTATGATGTGTTATGCTAATTGTTATAAAGCCTTATGATAATTTATGAGTATTTATAATGATGGTTATACACTTTTATAAGCCAATTATAACACATTATAACTATATTTATAATGTATTATCGACATGGGCATTGTCAGCGAGTTATAACGTATTATAATATCTGACCTTATAAGTCATCATAAAATGCTTTATAGTGTGTTATGATGATAAGCCTTATGATATTTTATGAATGTTTATAATTATAGTTATACAATGCTATAACCACATTATAACTCATTATAAGTATAGTTATAATGCATTATAGAGATAGGCATCAAAGTCTTACAAAAATGGTTGTTAGTTGGCTAACAGTAAATAATATGGTTAGTTAGTCAACTCCGATGTGCGACTGAATCTGATGACCATCTGACCATTTTATTTTCCTAAATGCTAGCTGACTGCCCCATTAGCTATCAAGCTAGGAAAACATGGTGTAGGCCTAATTGTCTTCACGAGGATTTTAGGTTTAGGCTATTATAATAAAGGTGATCTACTGTACTCAATAGAATACATTAGAGATCAGCTATTCCTGTGCATGACAGAGGTTTTCTTTAATGTCACAAAAAAGCATCTACTATTACTACTGAATACTTAATATAACTTATATTCTACCTTTTTACATTGTTGGACATTAATCTAGCACACACGTCAATCTCATGTCAAAAACCTGGGGGCCAGATCTGTCCTGCGATACACCTTTATATGGCCTTAAAGAAAAATATTATGTTATTAATGGACCATCAATATAGCATTCACATTACTCACATTACAAATCCCATAATACACTACAACAGCTACCATACGGTCATGACCAAGCAATAGGCCCAAGCTGGAATGAACAAGTTTGTGACACACTGCAACATCTATCTTTTTCCATTCTTCAAAAACGACCTCTTAGAGCCTGGATGCTCGATGGAGATTGATGCTCAGTGTGTGTGCAGATTAACATGATCATGTTTGCAATCAATGTAGCAGCACTGTGTATTTTTTGTGCTTTTCCTATCTTCATTTTAAACAAACTTGTTTCAGTTGTTGCTGGTATGTGAAATCTGGTGCATGTCCACTGTCTTTTCTCTCTCGCTGCTTGCTACCGGTCCGCATAATAAATTACATTTATAATAACTTTTTAAATAAATTTAGCGACACCACAAAATCCTGGAGGGTGTGTATGTCCTATACAAAAAAGGCTATAGAATATAAGTTATATTATGAGTATTTAGTAGTGACACAACCTCTGCGATGCTAAGGAATGGCTTCTCTGTAATGCATTCTATTGGTGGTGGTGATGGGGGTTCTGATGAACAAGAAAAGTGGGTGTGGTTGTTTTTTTCTCCACCAAGGAGTGTTTTGGGTGTAAAACTAATGTTTGCGATCAACTCAGAATCATGAAAAACCCCTAGTTTGACCCCTCACAAGTTACTTAAGGCCAAATTTAACATTACGGAATGTTCAAAAATCCAGTTACGGGTACCCCAACTTTGAGTAGTTTTTTAGGGGGTTTCCCACGGGAGTTGAATTTCAACATTTTAAGACATCATATTATGCATGTTCCTAAAGACAACTGTGAAGAAATTTCTTGGTAAGGATTTAGTTCCCAGATTGGTCAAATGTCTGCTAAAATGCCCTTACTACTGGAAATACATTCAGACACGGCTGCTGGGTGTCGTAATGTTACATAATGATTACTGGTGAATGTGCAGGTCACAGTTAGTTTGGAGTTGTTGGATTGTGTATTTGATGAGGGACAGGGGACCTGTACCGTTCACCTCCATTGTGTTCGCTGAGCAGCTCACGTCTCTGCCCCGCAGATCTCAAAACAACACGCACCGAGAATTAAAGGTAACGGACCTACTCTGATGACTATAGGGATTATGGCGAGAGGCGAATTTGCCAAAATGTTGAACTATCCCTTTAACCCCATTGAGAATCTTTGAAAAATTAATGCAACTCTGGACGGAGATAAATGTTGTGACATTGGTAAAGGTAAAGGTACTTTATTTGTCACATATACAGCTAGTACAGTGAAATTCTTTCTCTGCATTTAACCCATCCCTGAGGAGCAGTGGGCAGCCGCGGTGCAGCGCCCGGGGACCAACTCCAGATTATGAGGATCAGGCTAGCTGGCATGTTTTTAGTGGTGGGGGAAACCGGAGCACCCGGAGGAAACCCATGCACACACGGGGAGAACATGCAAACTCCACACAGAAAGGACCTGGGCGGCCGGGGATTCGAACCCAGGACCTTCTTGCTGTGAGGCAACAGTGCTAACCACTGTGCCACCGGGAGGTTGCAGGAGGTTATCGAAATGATGCCACAGCAAATGCGTGCCGTACTCAAAGCTAAAGTCGGTCCAATGAAATATTGGTGTGACTTTTTTTTTTTGACGGGCAGTGTATTTATCACCGTTGTCGCTCTGACTGTTTTTGACTTTGCTGTTTTTACTGTCAACCTGTGCCCGTGTTGCTCACACTCTGTCTCCTCTGTAGCTCCAGTCAGCTGCGATGCACTTAAGAGCTGCCTGATGCGCATCCCGCACACCTCTGAGTGCCTCGGCAATATCAACGCATTCTTCAAAGAGAACGGCATCTCCCCCCCGAAACTACCCCCCATGCCTAAGCTACCCACCCAGCTCTCTGACGTGACCAAGTACTTGCCCACTTTACCCCCAGAGTTACGCCAGGAGCTCTCGCAGATCAGACTCACGCAGGTCCCACGAAACATCGCCCAGACTCTGACCGAGCTGTTGCCCAAAAACTCGGAGGGTTCGAGCGCCGGCCCCAGCCTGTCCAACCTGTCCCAGAGCTTTTCTGAGATCCCGCAGAAGCTCTCCCAGTTCCCGAGCCGAACGCAGCAGTACTTCCTCAACGTCCGCAACCGCCTCAACAGCCTTATGCCCCAAGATGCCTAAGAAGCAGCAACAACAGCAAAAACAGAAGCAAGATGTAGAGCTCAGCCGGCTCGTCCGACACTCCCCTCTCCCTCCTCCTCCTCCTCACCGCCACCCTCAGCTTCGCTCCCGCTCCCCGTCCCCGTCCTCCCCCGGCGGCAGCGCCCTCGAGTTGCCCAATGTGCCATCCTACCCGCGTTTGCCGCCGATCGTCAGCCCCCCGTCGAAGCAGCTCAGCTCCCCGTCCCACCAGCTGACCGGTCTCTCTAACCCGGCGTTCTTCATCGAAGACGACTCAGACATTTCACCAATACGACCCGCAGGTGAATCTGCAAGCAGTGGGAACGTTAACTGTCCTCATGTGACTCCTTGAGCATTCATGAACTCAGTCATATTATAGCACATTTCAGGCAAATTCAACCTGGTTCTATAGTTTCCTGATATTTTCGGTCTAAAAGAATGAATCTGAAGATTTTCTTTTTAATGTCTCCTGTGATGCAGTAGTTCCGTCTGTCCCCGCATCGCCACAGCAGCGTATTATGGAAGCGGACGGATCTTAGGCTGTTTACATCACATAAAACCACTTTTTTTTTCACAGACAGCATCAGGTGGCTTCAAACTTACACCGAGGGGTTTGTTAACTTCAAGAAAGCCGACATCGATCAATCAATCGATCTTTATTTCAGACTCGAATCGGTCCATATAAAACATGTTTGTAAACGCAGCTGTAATACAAAGTTGAAGCGCTTACAGCCAGGTCGAACAATATCCAGATTTACTCTCACTGCTACGAAAACGTGGTGCCTCCGAGTTGATATTCCTTTGTTGATAAAACAAACAAGAGAGTGGTAAACATAGTTAGCCGTCAACTTGACTCTCTTACGAGACTTTGTATTACAGCTGCATTTACAAACATGTCGGCTTTCTTGAAGTAAACAAACCCCTTGGTGTATGTTTGGAAAAAGAAGTGGTTTTATGTGATGTAAACAGCCTAAGATCCGTCCGCTCCCATTATACGCTGCTGTGGCGATGTGGGGACAGACAGAACTACTGCAGAACAGGAGCAATTAAAAAGAAAATCTTCAGATTCATTCTTTTAGACAGAAAATATTAGGAAACTAGAGCCCCAGGTTGAATTTGCCTGGAATTGTCCTTTAACAGTTAAAAAGTCATAAAGTTAAATAAACAAGTGATTAACACTGAACTGTATTTAAAATATACAGAGGAACTAACTGATCAGCTGAGTTCAAATGTCATGGCAGGTTCACTGATGACACGTTCAGTCGTCGTTTTGTGTCGTGCTCGTGGATTTTTGTGTGTTTTGTGTGTTTACATGTTTAGTCGTGTCTTAGGTAAACTTCACTGGAGCACCCGAGTTTATTAAGTAAAGCTTTGAAGGGAAGAAACTGGTATATGTCCAGATTAAAACACAAAACACGTGATAGTATTTTATTTAAAGAAGCCAGAAGTGTGTCAGTGTGTCCTAAACCAGATTAGACAGACCTACTAGTCCGGTATGTTGGTTCCTCTCGGCTAGCAGGGCGCTGCTCTTATACATGACCTAGTTCAAAGGTGGATCCTGTTGCATTAGTCTAATGAAGGTCCTGCTAAATCTCCCCGTCCTGCTTCTGCTTCTAACTGTGACCTGCTCCGTGCTGCTTGTGTAATGTTTGTTTATTATTACAGTGTGTGTCAGTGGAAATGACTTGATGGGTAAATTACAACAAACGTGTTGCGTGTTGTGTGTGTGTGTGTGTGTTGACGTCTCCAGAGAGCTCCAGCCTCAGCCTTCGCCCCGCCGTTAATGTAGAGGACGTGGACTCGGACCATGAGAGAAAAGGAGGAGAAGGAGGCGCAGCAGCAGCAGCAGGAGGGGGAGGAGGAGGAGGAGGAGGAGGAGGTGGGGATGAAGAGCAGAGCACCATCCCCCAAATCCTCACCCCACAGGATCCCAAACTTACAACCCTCACCGTCCCCGTGACCCCGTCTGGAGGTCGTCAGAGGTGAGAAACAGCTAATTACAGAATATGAAACATTTATTCACTTACTTTGCAACAAGTGTGTCGTCTTTATTGGTTCCAAATTATTAATAAATTCAAAAAATAAAGAAAATCCCTATAGTCATAGCAGTAGGTTCGTTACCTTTAATTGTCGGTGCAAGCTATTTTTAGAACGGCGGAGCAGAGCCGTGAGCTGCTCAGAGCTACGCTACGGAGGCTAATGGGATTTCTTGGTTTCCCTCATCAAACTCATCAAATACACAATCCAACAACTCCAAAACGCTCTGGTGGACAAGTTGTGACCTGCACATTCACCAAGCTATGAGATAATAACAGAACGTTACCAGACGGAGTTGTTTTAGAGGTAAATTCATGCAAAACTGCTGATGTGCGTTCCCGTCGGAGGCAGTTTTTCTGCAAGCAGTCTCTGCATTTATCTTGTTCTCTGGAGGAGGGTCTGGCGAGCGAGACTATAACTGTAGATAACATCTGGTCAACATCTAGATATTTAAATGTGTCTGTGCACTAAAATGTTTCTTATCTTTTTCTTTGTTTTCATGCTACAGCAAAGGAGATAAAGAGTAAGAAACTGCATGGATTGTCTGAGTTGTAGTTGCCTTCAGTGTGCTTTTCCTTTAGTGACCAGACATACATGTAGGTACCTGTTCATATCTTATATGCATACATGCATGGCAAAATACTGTAGTTAATACGGTGATACAGAAATTTTAAGCCAATTGATCCAAAAGGAGATCAAATTTAATATTTAGAGCTGTAGAAATCTAATATTTGCTAATTAAAAAGAACAATTTCAGTTTCAGAATTATATTGTATCGTTAGTTATGTTTTTAATTAGTCATTTAACATTTATATTTTGGAATTATTCACAGTCTTTCCTCTGTTTAGTGCTGTTTGATGTGACTTATACCGCCCTCTACTGTTCATCTTCTTGCCAGTAGACGTTACTGTGGTTTGTAAATGAAGTGTTCTTGTAGAAACCATGTAAGCTGCTTAAAAAAAAGTATGTTTTGTGCTTGAAAAGGACAAAAAGACACACAACAAAAACAGCACATGGTGTTTGTGCAGAACACAGAGACAGTTTGTTGTGAAGCTAAAACTGTTCGGAAAGTGTTTGTTTGTTTGTGGACGTGTTTCCTGTCTTGTGTTGTCCTCTGTTGTGTTGTTCTTTTGTGACGTGTGATCGTACTGTTCATTGTTGCATGAACTTTTACAGATTTGTGTTCTTTGGGCTGTTTGTATGGATGTTGATCTGAGTCAATAAACAGATGCAGCACAATCTTGCACTTGCATCTTCACTGTGTCACCTACCTGTGCTTCACTGTGGGTGATGGGTCCCGTTGTTCTCTGTGTTATTATCATGCACACATACACACACACACACACAAACATAAACCCTTTCTCTCCCTGTCTTCCTGCCCTGACCTTGTGCAACAGTAGTGGAAGGAATCGTAGGAATATCTGGACAAAGATGTAAATATACCCTCAATAAATCCCTCCATATTAGTCTCCATCTTTTTTCATTCTCACTTTCTGATTTGTTAATCCCTCCTTTTATTTATTAATCCCTTTCTATTCTCCCATCAGTCATTGCTCATTCACTCATTATGTTACGTCTATATCATCACATCACACAAATACAAGAAGGTTGCATGTTTTCTTTTCTTAAAATTGTTATTTTTCACAAGATGTGACATTTTTACAGGAATAACTGTGTAAATGTGTACTTTTAAACACGTATACATACCAGTAAACGTGTCTGTCATTAAAGCCACATCACGGTGTGTTTTAGTTTAAGAAAAAAAAAACTGAGAAGAAACAGTAATATAGCAAAAAGCTGAACCAATGATGTTGCTGTTTCAACAGTAGGAAGCTGCAGTCTCAAAGTGAAGATGATGATGAAGAAGGAAGCGTCCCTGTCAGAGCTTGGCCCAGCCAGTCCAGCCTGCACAGCACAGATGACGTGTGAGTACAGGACACAAAAACACACACACACAAACACACACAAAGCAAAAGTAATTCCTGTGTGATATGATTTTTTTTAGTCTCAAAGAGCGTCCGGCGTCTTCGGCCAGTCAGACGAGCACGGTGGTGAACGAGCGTCTGCAGGAGCTGGTCAGGATGTTTAAGGAGAGGACGGAGAAGGCCAAGGAGAAACTCATTGACCCCGACAGCTCAGACGAAGACAGCGTCATCTCCTGTGAGTTAAAGTTTCCTCTTTTTAAAAAGTCATCCCGACAAAGAGCCACAAGTACTGTATGAGATGTGAATTTAGTTAGGTAATAGCTTGTCTAGACGACAGCAGGTGTTACAATACATTTTAATTCCAGGTTGAGAGAGTCGGGCCTCGTCCAGCTGGGAAACCGCCCACTCATAACCAAAACTACAAAAACCGCCCTTCAAATACACAAAAAGCCAAATGAATGACTGACTAAGCTGAAACTGCCCCCTCACTCACTCACTAACTCACTTATTCACACTCACAGGTGAGTAGAAGTTGTAGTTGGCTTGTATCCAGCCTGACACCTTCCCCTCCAGTCCCACCTGACCCAGTCCCACCACTTCAGTAATCCCTCAGCGAATGATTTAGTCCCACAAAAGCATTTTAGCATGACTGAGATTAGGTTCCCAAAGTAGGAGTCTTAAAGAAGACGGACCAGAGTCGCCTCCATATTTGTTCACTGACATTTTGTTGCATTTTTTCACATTATAAAAAAAAAAGGTAAATGAAGTAAGGTGCAGTGCTGTGGTCAAGACCACCGAACCCAAGACCGAGTCAAGACCAACTCCAAGACCAAGACCAAACCAATGTGATAATCATGTTTACATCACTCTTCAACTAAAAAGAAAAGATGAAGAATGAAAAGAGATTTGATATAAAATCAATATCATATGTGCCGTATTTGCCGTATTTAGTAATAAGTTGTTACATATTGCATTAGTTATTATAAAATGCAGGTGTTGCACTTTTTTTCATGAAGAAAATTTGGGTTAAAAATAATTTGGTCTGATATGTAACAGCTTATTACAAAATGCGGTGTTATTACATCATGAGGTGAAAATGTATTACATTATTACATAATGTGGCGCTACATGGTTACACAAGCATAATACTTTTGCAGAACGACTTTAGATTATTATTATTCAATTACATTGCATAAACGAGTGACATTGCTGCAGCGGTGGTCTTGACTGGTGTTGAGATGAAGTCCAGCTCGACCGAGACCAAGATCAAAAACTTCTAAATGTCGTCTCAAGTGTAATTTCTATCTGAAAAGTGCATGTATGTGTGATGTGGAGTTTGGCATGAACAAAAAAAATTATTGTGTTATTTCTCGACAGCGAAGAGCTACAGGTTTGTTTCCTAAGAAACTCCTGCAAGTTAAATTTATTCTTTGCCAAGATCCTCATACATCACCTGCAGCATGCACAAATGCATTATTTATTAGTAAGATCAATACACCAAGGCGGTTGTTCCCTTTATAACCGGTGCACTCTGATCCAGTCTGAGGCGGTGAAGCTTCGTCTTAGCCTCCCAGCATCCCTAGCGTCTGCACCTCGTCTCCCAAACAGCATTGTTGTAATTCTGAACCCAAACGTGTGTTTTCTAAGTCTCTGTCATGTTTGACCCTCTCTCCTCGTTCAGCGCCTCCTCTGGCTCCGGCTCCTCAGCCTCCTCCTCCTCCTCCTCCAGCTCCTGGAGCGCCACCAGCAGACGGGGGAGAGAAGGAGGAGAAAGCAGGTCCATCAGGAGGAGGAGGAGGAGGAGGAGGAGGAGGAAGAGGAGGAGGAGAAGAAGAAGGCAAAGTGGGGAGTGAAGCAGAGGAGCAGTCGAACAGCTGCTGCAGGGTTCCTCGGTGGATTCGAGCCTGTGTGCACTTCTGTTTCCCTGCCAGCATCGACCCGTTCACCAGTGAGAACCAGCCGAACACACAACGCCTCCTGCCACCTCCTCCTACAATACAATACCATAACACACAGAGCAGTAGCACCTCCTTTACTCAAACTACTCAGAAAACTAGTGGCTTGATAAGTTTGTGAAATAAGGTAGAAGACGATGAGTCACACACGTCTGCAATTCAACTATTGGTAACACTTAAATTGAATTTGTGTTCATAAGACTGACACAACACTGTCATAACCATGACATAACACCTGTCATAAACATCAATGAATACTTGTGACAGTTGTCGTTAAGTGTCATTCGGTAAGTCGTGTCACTTTTGATGCAAAGTTGACATTGTTTGAGTTGTTTTTGTTGTGACAACTTAAAGACAACATGACCTGTTAGCAGACCTAATTGCCAAACTTTAAAAATTATGTCAAGTTGTCATAAAGTGTGTCCGAATGACACTTAACGACAGCTGTCATACATAAGTATTCATTGATGTTTATGACAGGTGTCATGTCATGGTTATGACAGTGTTATGTCAGTTTTATGAACACGTATTCAAGTAAAGTGTTACCCAACTATGTGAGTGATCATGGAGAGAGTTTGAAGTTAAAAACTTTTAATAGTATCTTAATTGAAAACTGTAAGTCACAGGTGCACCGCGAAAAAGTTATCTCATCAGATTTAGTCCTCTGCCATTTTTCAACCACAAAAAAGTTAAGACCAAATTTTAGAAATAACTGAATAATTAATTTTGACTTTGGAAACATTTATTGAGCTCTGAGCTTGGAGACTTAAAACCTAAGCAGGTTTCCTCTGTGTCCTGGAAAATAATTTACAATGTTCCAGTATTTTTAATGTTAAATTGTCTGTTTTAATGTTTGTGAAAACAAATTTCTCTGCGGGAGAATAAAAAATTAATCTGAATCAGTGATGGAAAATGAAAAGAAGGTTCAGTAACATGTACTGGAAAAGCAGCAGCTTGCTTATATTACATACCGTATACGAATCGGCATGTGACGTAATCTAGCAACAACTAGATTAGTTTAGTTTAGTTTATTTAGATCCCCATTAGCTTTTGCCACGCAGCAGCTATTCTTCCTGGGGTCTTTTCATCATAATAAATGACAAATACAAACCATTAACACATAAAATACATTAATATATAAAACAAAAATACATACAGAAAACACATACTCAATACAAGAAAAAAAAAAAAACATCCAAGACAAACACTTAACATATGTTCCCGCTCCTACATTGAATCATTACACAACAAGAATACCAGGACCCAGTTTTACAAATAGGCTACTAATGGTCAAAATTGCGATCAAAATAATAATCTCTTAATTTCATTTTAAAACTAACCATGTTTCTTTGTTGTATAACATAATTCA